>NW_026460142.1:0-74654 GCF_021730395.1 Mercenaria mercenaria | reverse complement strand
AGTCTACTTACTTATTACCTGAGGATGAAAAAAAACGTGTTTTTTAAATGTTGCTCTTAAACAAGGGTTGCTCTTAAACAAGGGTGGCGGTTGAACTACTAAAAGTACAACAACAGTTAATTCACAACAAATCGTACGGTATGTTTTATAATCAGTAGAAGCTAGTCGTATTTACACTGATGAGACCTGTTTCACCCATAAGTAAAGAATTCACAGGTCCATCATGAAATATTTTCCCCAGCCGCGATCAAAAATATCGCTACCTGGGTATCAATAAACATAAGTAAATAATATTTTTCAACAAGAGCTCATTGGTTCCCTTTAACAAATGTGTAATGCTGGGATCCATAGAGTTGAGCATTAGCTCTGTTTATACATCATGTTTTTATTACAGAAAAATACACACTATTCAGACACATATTTAGAAATATATATTGAAGGAATTCAACAAATTTCGCCCCTCATGTCATTTTCTTTCTTGTATGGACTCAAAGGCACTGACCTCTAGATGTTCGCTAAAATGATCTTTGTTTAAAATTGAAGTTTGGTCATATTATGAACATTTGTTTCTAAACTGTTGTAAAATGCAAAAGCGAGAGAAAAAAACATGCCCGAGTTGGGAAGCGATCTCGGGCTGCCGCGGCAATACAAAATTTCCTGCGACCTTGACTAATACATCACGGAAGAATGCTTTATAATTAAGGCAGCTTTCCTCCGGTATCCCGTTACAATGGAAAAAATATTTTAAAAAACCCAACTAATTCTTATGTGTTTCCATAATTAATAACCCGTTCGTAGCTAAGTTTTAAAGCCTCTTCAGAAATATCGCAACAATTTTCTGATATATCTTAATTACCAAATTTTTCTTCTTTTCTTCTGTTGTCGTACTATCTGGAGGCCAGTGCCTTTAAAAGTCATAAAAAACTATACTGACGAGATAAAGAAACGCCTCATTGAAATTTGGCGTTATTTTTTTCCTAACGCTTTTAATTGTTGTGAAATGTAGTAAATCTACATGTACTCTGACCGACAAACACAGTGAACAAAAACTCGCGCGATTTCATTCAGCCATTTGTTCACTTCATGTACCTGGTCATGATTTCCTCGTGCAGTCCGTGCATGTAAACCATGTGGTTTGATTGAACGATTTTTGCACATGTACATGTGTAATACGACACACAACCATATTTTCAGCTATTCTCTGAAAAAAACATTAGTTTTCGTAATGCCGAGGCTGAATTCTGAAGAGAGGGCTCAGGTTTTGGCTATGCTTGAATGTGGGCGAACGCAGGAACAAGTTGCTAGACGTTTTAACGTCTCTCGTTCGACAATTGTGCGTCTTATTCGACGTGTTAGAGACACGGGAACGTCTATCGATAGACCACGTTCAGGTAGACCGCGTGTAACGTCAATACGACAGGATAATTATATACGTCAACGTCATTTACGTGACAGATTTGTGACGGCGCAATCTACGTCACGTATAGTTGTAGGTAACCGTGGACGTCCAATTAGTCGACATACAGTGAGAAATCGACTTAGAGAACGCGGAATTACCTGTCGTAGGCCCTACCGCGGTCTAATTCTAACGTTACGCCACCGTCACCAACATCTTATTTGGGCCCGCAACCATCGCGGCCAGCGTTGGCAGAACGTAGTGTTCAGTGACGAGTCGCGTTTCAACTTGTGGAACGCCGACGGACGTATCCGTGTCTATAGACGACGCCATGAACGCTACGCAAACAATTGCGTTTTGAAGCACAATCGTTACGGTGGAGGTGGAGTAATGGTGTGGGCAGCAATCAACCATAGGTTTAAGTCCCAACTCGTCGTTTGCCAAGGTAATCTCACAGCCAGGCGTTACATCGACCAGATATTACGTCATGTAGTTGTCCCTTTATTCCGTCAACGTCAAGGATTAGTCTATCAGCACGACAACGCGCGACCTCACGTTGCACGCGTCACCAGGGACTTTCTACAGGCTAGAAACATTAATGTTTTACCTTGGCCGGCGTGTTCACCGGACTGCAACCCGATTGAACACGCGTGGGATTATCTCGGACGGCGGTTACGCCAACGTCAACCCCAGCCAGCAAACGTCCGGGAACTGGTAGCAGCGCTGCACCAGGAGTGGGCCAGAATCCCACGGTATCTGTTACGCAACTGGTGCGGCTCTATGAGGCGTCGCCTTGCTGCTGTGGTTGCTAGCAGAGGTGGCCACACGCGCTACTGATTTTTCTAATGCAATTTCTCCGACCGGGCTATTAAAATTCAAGATTTAAGCTTAATGCGACAATGAAATGATTTCTTATTGACCATAAATTCTTGTAAAGCATCTAATTTGCGAATGGAATTGTTCTTTTCTAATTTTGAATCACGGTTAACGAAAAATTGTATACCGAGTTTGAATGAGGCGTTTCTTTATCTCGTCAGTATATATTAGTTTCATATTGACTATTATATATATTAGCGAGAAATCAATATCTTCACCCATGGATATTTTTCTTAAATACTGCAAACATTTTATTAGTAAATTTAACGCCCATTTTATCTGTTGGCTACACCACGCCCATGTTCCGAGCCAGGGGCAATAAAAATGTCAATTTAGAAACAACCTACCTCCGTTGTTAAAATGTATACAGTTCCATTTTTCACACTGTTGGCGATGGTTTAAGAGCTTTGCGTTCGCAAGGGCTGACCCTGTAAAAAAAAAGCCGAAGCCTTCAATTATTGTCCCAGCTTTTGAAAAATGACACATTACTAATACGGATGTTTCATATTATAAAGCATTTACTCCCTTGCCATTTAGAAAAAATCCTTAGCACGAATACATGTTATTTTCTAATGATTGGTTTTCATTATTATATAATGAACAGTATATACGTTCATGCATACTCTTGGGGTATTATGAATTTTGCTTTATTTAAAATATTTGACGGACTTCATATTCGACTAACTTTCAAAACGACACTCTCTTTTTTGACACCAACTACTAAATCCATGTTTATGCAACGATTAAGGTATTAGAGTTTAAAAAATGGCATTCGCTTGGTATATTCTTAATGTTGACCTTGTTTTGCCCTGTGTTGCAATTTTTAAACAATTTTTACCGTCCGATTTTTTTATAAATTTTGTATCATTTATGATATTTCCTCAATGTCAAGTAGAGACAAATTTTAAAGTGATGGCCATTGTCCAAAATGTTTGCAGAGAATTCATTATCCCAGTAAGTTTGATGAAAGAAACGTCTAACTATATAATTAATTATGAAACACAAAATAAAACTGATAGTATCATAATTTTCTAGGGTACCTAAAGTAAAAGGATTTATTGAGACAGAATTCTAACTCCAACATTGAAAAATTAAGGTCGAGTCCTATGGGACTGTTTAAATTTGTCACTTCATTCAAAAATAAGCTTGGGGCAGAAGTAGAACCTACCTACACTTCCTCCACAATATGTAATATAAAGAGTAAAGGCAAAATAGAGAACTTTTACCGCATGTAACTCAGAGGTAAATTCACTTTGAACAGCAAGAAATCGCTCATCAAATAAAAAAAATCCAATTTTGTACAAACGTTTGGTGGAAATCCACCAGATGATATAAGAGAAGTGGCAAAAACGTCACCATAACTCAACTAGGCTTGGCAATGGCCCTTTTTGGGGAAGTTTGGTGTAATGTCTCCTGGTGGTATCCGGACAGTTTCGCCGCGGACAAGGTAAATCATTGAAAAACCAATGAACAGGAACATGCCGACAATATGCACAATGAGGCTTCGTATTGGTCACACCTGTAAGGTTTGGTGGAAATCTTTTCAATAATATAAAAGAAGTGACCAAAAAATCTTAAAAAATCAAGAGCAATAACTCCTAAAATCACCAAACCATATAATGCCGGCGATATGCACAGCTAGTCTTAGCAATTATCACTGATGTGAAGTTTGGTGTAAATCTGACCAGTGACGTCAGAGAAGTAGTGTTGGCAAACTTTGTGACAGACTGACGGACAGACAGCACTAAATCAATTTGTTTCCTCCCTGCACGTGGGATCCACAAATATATCATAATTTCGTCTGTTGCCATACTTATTTTCCACACATGCGTTTAGCTTATGCTATGTGCAATGTCACATGACATTCATTGATACACTATATTAATAATATACCTAAATTGGTTACTGTAAAAGGTTTCTAAATCAATCTTCTCTATATAGTTATTATAAGTTTTACTTATCACTGATGTGCTTTTTTGAACACAACTGTATTACTGTGTCTTATAAGTTGATTGGCTCCAATACTGGTGCGTTTAAACCAATACCCAATCCCTAGTACGTTGGCTTCTACACCATTATTTCGTATGTTTATTCCATTTCCTAAAACTTTCAGTTTTATTCCATCTAGACCGACACTACCTTCAGTATCAATGTCATATCCAGCATTTACAGTTATCGGACCAGCTCTTGCAGATACTTTTCCCGCGTAGAGTCCACCACCAACACCCGTCCATTTAGCTTGCGCTTCTGCCCCAGCATACGGACCGGTCAATGAAACCCCTAGCCGGTGTCCATATTGCACCCCAAGGCTGCACGCAGAGACATCAACCCTCACCTCATGTCCGATGCGAGTGGATTTATGCATTGCGTGCGTATATAGACCTTTAACGTGTGCACTGTATCTACCGTTCCGGTGTTCGGCTCTAAAAAGTCCTGCATGTGCATACCTCTTCCCACCCCCTATTCTTCTGTGTCTTTTAGAGCCAAGCCCAGAATACCAACCATTGAGAACATACTTTTCTCCATCATCGCTGTCTCCATCCTCAACTGCGTTTAAAATACTGTCTACAATTTGCTCCCATTTAAATCCGACACTGCTGTGCCTTTCCGGGTGCCTGTTTAAGGCAGCGGCTCTTATTTGTGCTCGTATGTCTTGAAAACGTATACGTTTTACAAATTCAAAAGGGAATATGATATGGGTGGCTGTTTAATGACCGTCTTTTCCTGATAAAACGTGAATCCCATGCATTTATTAAGCATTTGGTTTAAGTGTAGCGGTTTTGACTTTTATTCATCGTATGGTAACTCTTGTAACAAAAACTAAATCAATACTACTTGAATTACCTCCCTTGTTTTTCTCAAGACCTGTATAATGCAATTTATTTTATGTATTAAACTATGAAATGCTCCACACTTTAAAATTTCATGTCTTTTTATTAGTTGTTTTATTAGATACAAACTGTGAACTTTGTTAAGATTGTTGTTTCTCGACTTATTTATAATCTCTTATTCAGCTCTAATCTAGGAGAAAAGTTTAACTCCTGTCCTATGTATACGCAATCAGTTCACGGTCCCAGACGGTCATATTCCGTTCTGGAGCATACATTATAAGTCTCACACTGCATTTAAGGGTGTTTCACAGTTCTGGCAGCATTATTCTGTCCAGCGCATTGCATTTGTAAAACTTTCACTTTATTCTATTTTAGCTGGTCATAATTTATAGTCAATTTAGGTTTTTCTGTATTCACGCTCATTTGCATTTACAAAGAGGTAAACAGACGGCCAAATTCCGATCTGTGCTACTAGGGAAGGTTCCGACAGTGGATTCCCGAACGTTTTGATAGATGGCCTTTTTAATTATAGTCGGCTGATAATATTTAAGGGCAATCGCTTATCTAAAGGTGTTTTATTATTACTTTTGTAGGTTCTGATTTCCTACTTATGTGTTACTATTATAGGGTCACATTTGTTACTTGCCTTTAAGGGAAATATTCTGTTTGATTGTGTATTTTGTGTATTAGAGATAAGCCTTCTGTTCTTAAATTATCAAGGTCACTATATAGTTGTTTAAGGTTAATCTGTCAAATTTTACGGATAACACTTAAGGTTTACTACTAGTAAAATTAGTATAAATACGTTAATAGCTGGAGTTTTTCTTAAATTGAATAAAGTCATAAACTGTTTATCAGCTTGGTTCTTTCTTTGTTGGCTGGATTTTAGAGTCAATGGATATACCCAGAGTCGAACCTAGGGGACAGTAACCTCCCTGATATAACACAGCAAATCTTATTGCCAGGGTCAGACAAAGTTGGAAGACCGGTAGGATAAGGTCCACATACCGAACACAGGTTGAACTCGGGAGAAAGAATCATTCTACCTCCCGGGATCTGCTACTGTAAGGTCATATACCCATTCAGTCCATCAGGGTAAGTCCACATACCGAACACAGGTTGAAATCGAGAGATAGAGTCATTCTGCCTCACGGGATCGGCTGGTGCGAGGTCATATATCTATTTGGCCTTGACCGGTGTGTCCTACCGGCCATAAAAGCACTTGCTTGACCCTTGGCGATACAACAACAACCATCTTACTCAAAACGGTTACATAAGATTCAGGTGACTCGATATTTTTTATTAATTTCATCATGACTCTTAATACGCAAACAAAAAGGTAAATCAGATAAGGTTAATCAGCTGAAGTCATTTTGATCCATTAATTTTAATATTGTTTCGTGTACAATAATGTATAGCCAATTTATAGCTGCAGTCACAACTACCCTCAAGGAAACACAATGGAAGACAAATCATGGGTCTTTTACGAATAAACTGTAAGTTAACACAGGTGACAGAAGTCGACACGGTATCCCTTGCAAATTGGGGTAAATGGTTCGATACATTAACATTCGCCATGTTAGCATTGCCACATCTTATTTGACAAGTATTCCCTGAAACTTCAGGGTTTCTGGTAGAACCTGTGTTAATAAATTGTGACTCGTGCATTAATTGTTCAACATTTATAACAGAGCACCTACCGGTATCGTTCTGTAGCAGGGGATCATCGCCAAAATGGTCCAGCTCTGCTTCATCTGACCTGCGCTTCCGGCTCCGGTTCAAGTCATCCGCCGGCGGGGTGCCCCGCCCGGCGTTCCACGGTTGTGTGACTCTTCCTGCCTCTAGGTCCTGTTCATCGTCAGTGTCAGGTATTTCAGGTACTGGTGCTTTCGCTGCTGCTGGCGGTTGTGCACGAGCTTGTGCTCTCGTCCTTCTAATTTCTGGAGCCGGCGCCGGCATTCGTCTATTTACCGGCACTGGTGCGTGCTCTCTTCTATTACTTACCTCACGCTGTGGTGGCCGTCTCCTCTCTCGCCTGCGACGTGGCATATTTAGCAAACAAATTGACTTTGAATTAAAGTTTAGAGCTTCGTACTAGACTTCTGTCTTGTAGAAATTCGACTGAGAGCGTTACACGTGAGTTTTTCTTTACATGGACTGGTTCCCACATACTACGCTTAAAAGAACCGGGAATGAAAACCAGTTTTGTGACTACAAGCGTGACCATCGCTCTACAGTGGCGTAGCTATTATTACAATGGAACGCTATTTTTCGCAAAAATAAAATGAATTATTTTTTATTCAAAATAATATTATTTCTTTTGTTTATTTAAAAAAAATCGACCTTTGACTTACGCATTAAAAATCGAAATAAGGTCCCTTTTACGTCTTACATCATATTTTGAGCGGATTTTGTTGCATTTAAGTTCCCTTTTCTATTTCGAATTCGCATAACGTTCTATTTACTCAATCTGTGAATACTCGAGGTTTATAGTTTCTGAACTCTCTTATAGTGTAACTTTCTAATTTGTTGTGAAATACATAAGGTAAATATCGGGTATTTCCTTGTTTATTCACATAAACACTTTAAGATTAAAGTGGAAGGACATAAAGTGTTCTTAAACTATGCGGCCAGTAGTTGTAATTATCGTATTTATTGGAATTTTACCTGCTGTTTTGACTCAGAAAGGTATGATTAATTTAAATTATCTGTATGTAAGTTAAGTCTATGGACTATAGTATTTTTTTATTTTATGGTCCTTTGGGATTATGGAGTCCATTAAATAGATGTGTAATGGAGTTCCGCTTAAGCCGGTGCTAGGGGGCGTGAGAGGTGTTGCACATTTTGTTACCTCTCATGAACAGACGCAGTCAAACCGAGTCTGCTATTATCTTTTTTGTTTGCATTCTATGCTTCAAAGGGATCTTTTTACAGTTTTTATTAGCACAGGAATCATCTGAGAAATGGTACCATTTTGTCGGACCACCAATCCACTACCCTTATACCATGGACTTAGAAAGAATCAAAGACGTAAATATTTTTGAAAGACAGCACATGACATGAATCAAATCAGTTAGTTCTATTGTCCTCAGTAGTTTATTTGTAAAGATTACTTGAGTTATTTTTAGATCTTGGTTTCGCCTGACGAATTATTCAAAATAGAAAATGTGGAAACCAATATCACAATTTCGTATATATTGAATCTCAGTTCAAGCTTGCATATTTTCAATCACAATATCAAAAAAAGATTCTTTTCATTGTCTAAGGCCACTTACTTAATACATGTATGGTTGTTTTTGATGATGTGATTCTATTTCAGAGCTACAGATAAAATATCAGCAGACATGCAGACCGGTAAGGGCTCTTATCTTCTGGCACCTCAACATGATAAAATATATATTTGATGTACAACGACACTTAATATCTCGAATTATAAACAATACACGTGAAGGCACAAATATTCGTTTGGACGTAATAGACACAAAAGTAAGAAATGTATTAAGTATGAAAAAGGACAACACAAACGACTGGATTGAATCCATAACTAAGGTTAAACGTGGAAGTTCGGAACAAAATATAATTCCATACAAGTCCTTGGTGGGAACAATATCCAACTTTACAAATGAAACTGTATCAGTAGCAACAGAATTATTCTTTGTGGTGAATGACAAATCAAAGCTAGATGACGATGAAATTGCAATAAAAGAATTGAAGCGATTCAAGACGTATGTTGTATTCTACGGAGAAAAGACACCACCAAAGTTCTGGACAAATCTCGCCACAGATAAACACCGTCTGCTTGAACTTAACGACAACTTTACTAAATTCCTAAACCTTACATGTCAAGGTAACTGTTCACTGTACTTCTCCCATTAGAGCACTTTATATATGACCAAATAGAAAATAAAGGTATTATTATATAATTTTGCGCATCTGTTAAAAACTAATCTGTTTATCAGACACACAACTGAGTGTTAATTAAATGGTTTGTTTTAACAGCGGCAATATTATGACTGTCGATGAAAAAAATCTTCAAGAAAAATGTAGTTAACTTGTATTGTATATATTCATGTTATACCGTCTTGTTTACATGTTGTTTTACTACATGCACTGGGATCTTTTTTTGAAGATTTGTTTTATTTTGTCTTATGTTAACTTATTATGTGGAGGTATTAACAATCGCAACTGTACTTACATTTTACCGTACTGGGTCACAGGCTGTGCCAATATACCATGGTAAATTTTGATATGCTTTTATTTTCCTCGCAGATTCTAAACTGCAGTGTGATACTAACAGGTACTGGACTGGAAAAGAATGCAGAACATATACATTCATCTGTTCGAAAACATACACAGAAGCGTCTCCGTATTGTGTCCAGAAATGTCCTTGTATGTCCATTTATTCAATATATTTGATCATTTTGATATATTATATGTATATTAATGTGTCATGAAGTTAAATCATCTCTTTATTGATCTTTTTAGAAATACTTTTCATCAATATTCATATTTAGACTGGACTTTACATACTTAGAGTATCTATAATTTTCTATAGTAAACTAGGCATTTATTAAATACCTAAATATTATGAGCGATAGGCTGGCACAATTTATTTTTATTCACAATCAAAATTGGACTATTCATTTTATTCATTTAAATTTTACACTGCTACGTGCTAGCTAACATAGGTACATATGTCTTGCTTTCAGATTTTAGACACCGAGACAACAGAAGAGACCAACCAGAGAACGTTGGATGTAACAGTCTAGTTCCCCATGATAAACTGATATACGTGTTTTCTGTTTCTGTCTTGATATTGATGAGTCAATTACTTCGATAAGAAAAAAAAAAACAAAAACAAAAACAAATTACACTTTTGGGTAGCCGGTTTATGGACACAGTCTGAATTGAACTTGATATGACGAAAAGTCTGAATGTCACATAATAATTTACAGTTTATGAAACAGTCGTAATATCACGTTTTGTTCATACGTCTTGTCCATACAGTTGCTACTCAGAAAGTGGAATAAAAACAAAAGCAGTGAGAACGGCCAAAACAACCTCGATGGCATAGGAAAAAGAGCTAGAATTAGAATCCATTAACGATTAGGAATATATTAACATTCACTTTGTACATGTGAAATAGAGGTTTCTACTACATAAACTGTTCTTATTGATTACAGACAATACATAGCAAGAGCCGACAAGACAGTAAATACACATATCAACCATTTACATTATTGTGCCTCCTTCGAAGACGAAGCGGGTATATTGATTCCCCTCATTGTTGGTCTGTCTGTCGGACAACCATTTGGCTATAGAACTTCATAGAAGATCAAAGTCACAATGGCCTTTAGTAACTAAAGAACGCTTTAGTCTACAGTCATTAAACTTCGTAGGATGGTTATCTGTGGTCAGTGGACCCCCATTATTATTGTGGGTCAGTATGTCAAGGTCGCCGTGAACTTGAGACTGAAGACGGTTTCGGCTCATTAACTAAAGAACGCGTTGGCAAAAGCCGTCAAACTTCATAATATGAGTGCATGTGGTCGGTAGATGATCTGTATTGTTTTGGGGGTCATAGGTCAGAGGTTAATGGCACAGCGGCATCTAGCCTGTAAACGGTTCCCGTGCGCTTTGGCTGTCACATTTAGTCAATAGAGTACGCATGTTTTATTTGAGGTCATTTAGTCGAAGGTCAATGCCACAGCATACCAAGCTACATACACATTTGTCCCTGACGAGCCATCAGGAGGGGTTTCCTACAAACAGCTCTTGTCATATAAGCTGTTATATCTTTCCATTAACAACACACAAAAAGCCTGTGCTTGTAAGACATAAAAATGTAACCTATTTGGATGTATTAGTTTCTATATTGTGTTGGAATCGAACATGTTTGTTACATCATACTGAATAGATTGTTTCAGAATAGTTTAGTTTTTGAATTTATAGGAAATTTGTGTTGTCGTTATGAATTTAATGTACAATTACTTCAATATAAAATAACATTGAAGTGTATGTCTGTAATCTATGCACAAATAGTGATACACTATATATGCATTGTGTTTAATTTTAACAGCATTAACGTTTCATGCCGTTGCAAAAAATCAATCAACAAATTTATGATTAGTGTCGTTGGGTTGGTAGGTTTCCGCCTGACCGAAAAGCGGAGTTGGAATGGTTAAAATGTTAGTAATCATGTATAAAATATAATCAGAATGGCCGTTTCTATCTACATTAATTTTCAACTATTCAAATTTATAAATGCTTGCATGTTGCATTTGTTGCTTAAGCTAGGCATATTTTTCAGGGGTGTAAATTTTATTAGAAAGAAACGTGTTTTCTTCAACACTTCGTTTTCTGTTGTTTTTTTCCTGCGTGTCAGAGTGTCAGAAAATTAAAAAAAAAACGATTGAAATTCTAAATGTAGATCCAATTTTGTATGGCATAAGGTTGATTATCTTCAAAGTTAAAATAGATAGAGAATGTAAATGTTCAATCAGTTACAATGCACCTTTCAGTTTTATTTCCTAGTAAATGAATCAAACCAATTCTTTTATAATTAATGAATTTCGTTTCAATGGATTGTTTATATTAGGCATAATTTTAATATTTTGAAAAGTTTAGATTTGTGCTACAAATAGAACTGAGTGTATTTTTGGTTTTTTGAATTTATTCTAAATACGAATAGCATCTAAAACTAGTGACATTATTAGTGTGGAGAGTGTGTGTTGTATATACTTTTGTGGAAAATCTTTGCTATATATACTTCTGTGGAGTATGTGCTGCTTTCACTTTTGTTGGGAGTCTGTGTTGTATATACTTTTATAGGGAATCTGTGCTGTATACTCCTTTGTGGAGAATCTGTATTATATACATTTTGTGGAGAGTTTATGATATATATACTTTTGTCGCAATATATATTTGGAACTTTTGACTATTTGTTATTACTTCATGTGTACCTCTAACCAAGTGGGATGGTGCCATTCACCTGTTCTACGGGAAGAAGGTGCTCGGCTGTGCCTTTAATAATACCTATAACTGTCGTGTGATTTAAAATCCAACATACCAAACACATGAGTAATTCTTTGAAAGGAGTAAAATTGAATTCAGTTTGCAAGCACTTATCTCTGTCAATTTTGTAAGAATGAATTAAATCCAATTTCTTTAAACGTTTAAATGAAAAGAAAGATGTGGCAAATTGATTGTATACAAGTCCTCAGCTTGAAAAAACATCTACAGCATGCTCTCTCGATATCATGACAAAAGCAGTTAGACATTCTTATAAATAACTACGAAAGATGTTGAAAAAAGGTTTATTCCACGAAACAGTGAAGTGAGGCGTTGCAGTTTTCGCATACAAACGTAGTCTGGTGATTTTCAACACCTACTATCTAAATATCTAAAAATATTGAGAGATTTTGCTTGTCAAGCCAACAGTATATCACGAATAAGAATGCGTAATGTGTGGGATAGGATTGAGATTCCCTTGCAAGTTGTATTTGATGTGCTCATAGTACAGACTGTAGTACTAATAGCAGCAATCATGAACGATATCCTCAATGGTTATTTTGTCCAGCCTCCTAGCTTACACAATAGTTTTGTTCAATAAAGATAAGTTACATTTCTTCAGATTGAAAATGAATTTTAGTGGATTTTAAAGAGAGAAATTCTTAAAGTCTAAATAAATTTTATAGGTTACTTTGATTCAAAGGTTCACTTCGTGATGTAATTTTTTATTCTATGCTAACTGATGAAACACTGAAAATTATCGGCGAAATATTTATCTATTTCACTCAAAGTGCCGAACTTCTTTTTTTGCAGATAAAATTATCTTCCTTGAAATATACTTTTTCATTACCTTCCTTTGTTGCCTTTAGAATTACTGGTACCCTTCAAGCCATACACAAGTCATGTATAGGTAGACACTCCTATATAGAACAAGGTAGCTATACTAAAGGTTTTAAAAGAAATAATGTAATGCTCTAGAAATGTTACCTTGGTTGTTTGAACTTGCAATTCATACGTGTGCTTCCTCCATCATTCGTCTGTTTAGTATCGTTTGATAGATTACACTGGCGACAGTACATTTAGTTGGCTGTTGTCTTAGTCTATCCTCTCAAGACATCAACTCAAACTTACGTAATATGCCAGCATTTTCGTGGAAGTACTTTTCCAGCCAGGTGCCAGTTGCGTTCCATCCTATTTCGCGACATTATTTGTGATGATGTGCAGCTCATAGATCAATATTTCCTCGCCGTTTCTGTTGAATCCATGATAATATTTAATTCTGCAGCTTGATTGGCATAGGCCTTTCGGTTATTCCCCAGTTGTTTACGTTTTTCGTGTTTTTTTTTTTTAATTTGACCTTCGCATATGTTTGCGTGGTAAACAAAGCAAGCTTCCGGCCATTGAACAAACTGACGCAATTACAGTCTTTAAAAACAAAATGGCGTCGTGTTGATTTCACGGACATGATCACCAATATTCGATATCACTCGACATAAGTGACCATAGTTATTTAGCGGATGAATCATAATATTATGTAACACGGTAGCCTAAATAAATCCGAATTTGTCACGAAGTATCTTACTTGAATATGTAAGTATGTAATAAACATTAAATTCGTTGATCCTCACAAATTAGCATAAAATAAAAAGAAAATGTGTTTGTTTTCAGTGTCACATATCGAAATATATCTTCACCGGCAGTTCTGATATTTTCACTCAGACTCTGCCTTCGCAAAAATATTGAATTATCTCCCTTATCGGTGAAGATATATTTCGATATATCACTGCAAACAAACAAATATCTTCTGTGTAACGTTTTTTCCTGTAAAGATTTACATCTTCATGTTTAGAGGCTATTTCACCATGAACAAAATTATAGAGCTTATCAAATACAGTCGCCAGCCAAGTATTGAATCGGGAAACATTTCAAGTAGAGACTGTTCTGAAAAACGCCTGACTCCAATCAGAAAACTCATTTAGTAGTTTACTTACATCTGTCAATAATCTGAAAATGATAACATATATTTATGATATTCTTCTGCTAAAAACTCAGCGAGCCATATAATTCATAGCTAGGTAGTTATGCAGCGATATTAATGTATACGAAGAGGAAGTACTTTATTATAGTACAAATTGCATGATCTTGTTAAGGTATTAGTTCACTAATAGTAATGTTTATAAAATGGCCTTTGCTTGGTATATTCTGAAAAGTAACCTTGTTATGCACCATTTTGCAATTTTTAAACAACTTTTACCATGGCGTTTTTTTATTAATTTTGTATAACTTATGGTATCTCCTCAAGCTCAAGTAGAGACAAATTTCAAAGTGATAGCCACTATCCAAAACGTTTGCAGAGAACTCATTTTACCATAAATTCTAATAAAATATTTGTAAACAATTATAAAACACAAAATAAAAATGTCAATATCATTTTTTCTATGGTGCCTCAAGTAAACGGATTTAATGAGACAGAATTCATACTTCAACATTGAAAAAATAAGGTCGAATGCTGTGTTTCTGTTTTGAATTTTGCTTACTTCATTTAAAAATAACCTTAGGGCAGACGTAAAACCTACCTTCCACAATATATGATCTAAGAGTGAAAACAAAATAGAGAACTTTCACCGCGTGTAACTTAATATTTTTAAAGATGTGTAACTCTACCCCTTCTATTTAAGTAGTAAATTCACTTTGAACACCAAGAAAATAAGATTCATCTTTTTCCATTTTTGTACAAGAAGTCAATAATAAGTCTTGAAAGAAGTAAAAACTTACTAGAAAAAAGGAAAATAAATAAAATAAAGAACCTATGCGCTCCCCCTCCCCCCGCCAAGAATTGCAGTAAAAGTAGATTTATGGTAGGAATTGAATACTCTTCAAAAATGAGGCTCTCTATTAGTGATCTAGTACGTTAAGCAATAGACCAAATTATCTATCTATCAATCGATTTATACATTTGTACAACCAAATATTTAAATGCGCTCACATAAACAAACTATGTTTACAAGTGAAATATATAATATGGAGACACTAGTAGTGTTGGTGGTTCTTCTGGGAATACTAGCTAGTGGTTTGACTGGGAAAGGTATATTTTTGATATATCGATACATGTCAATTCAGGCACAGAAAATGATCGCATAAAATACTATTTTAAGATTTAATAAGGAAACCAGCCATAATTATTCTACTTTTAGAATGTTTTTTAAAAGTTTAGTTCACAAGATTCGCTTTTTAAAAGCTTGAATGCGGCTCGCTTGGTTCTTTGCGTGATGAAAGCGAGAGCAGATAAGGAGTCACGTTCATATGATCCTTTTCCCAGCCAAGTCAGAGTCTTATTTAGTGGCAAGGACTAGATGTATTTATATTCAACTGGTTATTCAAGATATTTATAGAACTAAGGATTCCCACGTACGCGACGAGTAGTAGCCCATCGGCTTTGTCTGCTGAAGAGGGATACATAACTTATAGGCCAAATTATAGTAAAGGAACAAGCATGGGACCCTTCTGGTCTAGTCGCGTAATGGCGAAGAGGTTTTTAACACTAATTTTTTCACTTGGCATGGCCACAGAGGTCTAAATTAAAACTGGAGCAGCATTTTAGAAAAGAGTCGCAGCTAACGGAAAACAGTAATTTGAGAGAAAATTCAGCATAAATTTTAAAATCATGCACAAGATATGTAGTGTAAAACAATTGTACGGGATAATGACTACCAAATATGACACTATTGTACCGTTACAATAATAACGTAAAATAAATGCAGTGACATGACGATGGAAATAAATTGAAACACAATACAATATGCCTTTTTTAAAAGACACCATCATGCAATATTCAATTTTGTTTGAAAGACTTGTTACACAATCTGATTAAATCACCTCTAGTAATACCGTGTATATAAGTCAGGTTGTTCGTTGCTCAAGTCATTATTTGGTTGATCTCCGTCTCTAACTAAATTATGTAGTCATATATAGGAAAATAAAAGTGTTATCATATGAAAGGAGTTTGCGATCATTGAAATATAGGAAAAAATGTTTATGAAAATAGTTTGTTCAGTAGAATAAGGATCTTATTTGTTCTGAAGTCAAGATTCTATGGTAACTATTATAAATATTGACCGAGGTAATTTAATTAACCCACAGATAAAGAGTATTCATTTCCTTTTAGGGACCGACCATTTCATATTCTCGGGGGAGGGGCTGCTTGGGTCATATAAAAAAAATAAAATGCCTGACTTTGGTTTTGTTGGAAACAATATTCTGGCTTCAATATATTGAATAAAGCTGATAATTACTGATAATGTTAGCCTAAAAGCTCGCTAGAATTTAGCATTTGGCTTTTAAGCCATATTGGAATGCTCATAAAAGTTTTCTTTTTAAACCCAATTTGAAAATAAATAAATCATTTCATTACTTTAAATGATATAGAAATAATAAGCAAATAGACTCAATGAACATTAGATCGTTGCATTTCCCTTCAGTCTAATAGTAAATAACGATATTGTCTATTTCAGGTATGCAAAGAAATGATCATTTGGCGGAATGCCCACCATTTGATACTGCCATCATATGGGATACAAATGTGGATGATATGAGATTCTACCACAAACGATTTGTATACGCATTGATAGCTGACATACTCGAGGGTTCACATGTAGTTTTGAAAACAACAGGAGATATAAAGACCGTACTCGAATTTGAAAAGGACAAAAATTGGCAGGAAAGGTTACAGGGTATTACGTTGTCTTTTACCGAAGCATCAATTCCATATTCACTATTTAGAAACATAATTGAAAATTACTTGGGTCCACATGAATCAGCTGATACAGGTATACAGCTATTCTTATTAGTAAATGACAAATCACGTGTAGACAATGAAGAAAAAGCATCTGAAGCTCTAATGATGATAAACACGTATTTACTGGAACAGACCAACCACAAACAATTTGGACCAGTATGGAACCAGACGAAAAACATGTATATATAACTCGCTACCCAAGTGAGGAAGATTTCCGTCACGATACAGGATTAATCCTCGATCTGTCTTGACAAAGTAAGAACTTTTTATTCCCTCTGTATCATAACTATATTCTATGAAAATTTCATCTATATGAAATAATTTTTACTACAGATTTCATTTGTTCCTAGTCTGTGTTGAGAGCCTGTGTCTGTGTTTTGGTCACAGGGGATAACTCCTGAGGCTATTCAGATTTTGTATATTTATGCCCCTTGTCTTCTCAAAACAAAGGAGATAATCAGAGCCAAGACTGATGAAGTTAGAATATATAAAAGAATTATTTTTGTTTTTTCAAAAAAAAAAGTTTATTTAGTCGGTAGCAAGAGTACCTTATCCCAAGTAACAAAATGTACAAAACGTCAATTTCTCGTGAACCCGCGATGTAATTATGTAAAAAAAAAATATTTCGCAACTAACAGAGAATATCTTGGCGGAATGAAAGAATTTAAGCGGGCGTTTGAACACCAACAGAAAACTAACATTTTATAGGAGATACGTCAGGGTCTAATGCGGGAGCGGAATGATATATCAAAGATGGCCTATAAAATGGAGTTTTATTGATGAGTAAAATGCGTTTTTTTTGTACTTCGGTGTACACAGATCAGATACGTTATCTTAATCGGATCTTCCTACAATTGAATACAAAAATCAATCCGAAAAGCCGTGAATGTAAGGCTGAGCAATTAATAATATTTGCATACAAATCATAGACAAAGTAAATCGTTTAAAAACAACGACAAAAATCAAATAAAGCAAAACAGTGGGACACCGCTTTGTAAATGTAAATAGCAACACAACACTGTAGAGTTATAACTAGTTAATTGTGCCAACCAAATTTCATTCTTAACTACCACTATGTTCCATTTTAATAAAAGTTTTATCCGCCTGATGAAATCCTAGCATAAGCTATGATACCTTAAGGCAAGAAATGTAATACAACTTTGGAAGCAAAATAATAATAAACTTGGTCTATTCATAACAGTTTATGAAATGATCGACCTCTTACGCCACTAGCACTGTTGTAAACAGAATTTCAGATATAAAAACACTGACTTGACTCCATGAAAAGAAATGGGCAAAAACACAGAATATTGGTACTAAGGAACGTTTCAATTCCCTTCTACAAAATCGTTCATGTAAAACCAATAAATAAATAACAATACACATATATTCAATAGTTTTGCGGAAGGCAGAGCAACAAGAAAACACAAATAAGGGCCCAGTGAAACAAAGCAACCGATAAGCATTAAACTGAATCATCGCAGTTGAATCCAAGAACTGCCAATTACGAAAGTTTCCTTCCGTCCCACCAGACACAATTAAAAAAGATGTTTAGAGCCCACAACGGGCTGAACAGCTTTTCGCGTCATTATCTATTTTTAGAAAACGTTATGTTTTACTGGGTAAAAAAGAAAGAAAAGTAATACATTGACCAAGAATTTTATGAAATTGTAAAAAATGTCTCCATAAAGTCAAAATGCGATATACTTTGACGCAGAAGTGTTTTATATTTTCTAAATTTTATTGAAGTTGTTATATTTTCTGGTCCTTCGGGATCATTGATTTCAACTCATTTAGATTTGAAGATTGAATACTGCTTAAGCCGGTGCTAGGGGGCGTGGGCAGTGTTGCTTTTTCCACTATTGCCCATGAACAGACTCAATCAAACCGAGTCTGCAATTTTCACTATTTGCCTTGTTCTCGATGCTTCCGAGGGATCTACTTTCCAGATTTTATTTACTTCACAACAGCGGGTGTTAAGTGCTGTGTGGCGGCCGTAAAAAGTCGCCCCGACTTCATCTCAGTGTTGTTATATTTTCTGGTCCTTCGGGATCATTGATTTCAACTCATTTAGATTTGAAGATTGAATACTGCTTAAGCCGGTGCTAGGGGGCGTGGGCAGTGTTGCTTTTTCCACTACTGCCCATGAACAGACTCAATCAAACCGAGTCTGCAATTTTCACTATTTGCCTTGTTCTCGATGCTTCCGAGGGATCTACTTTCCAGATTTTTTTTTTTTTTTTAGAATTACTTTATAATTTCAAAACCAAAATCTTTGTGTAAGGATAGTAAAATTTAGCGACACAGCTTTGCAGTTTGCAGTTTATGAACACGGTAACTTACCGTTGAAATATTTATAAGGTTTATTTAGGACTTCATTTTCATTGCCCTCTCTAGTATTTCTTTTTTTTTTTATTTAACGTCGCACCGACACATGATAGGTCATATTGCGACTTTTCAGCTTTAATGGTAGACCCCAGGTGCCCCTCCGTACATTATGTCATCACAAGTGGGCACCCTGGGTAGAACCACCGACCTTCCGTAAGCCAGCTGGATGGCTTCCTCATATGAAGAATTCAACGGCCCGAGTGAGGCTCGAACCCACATCGATGAGGGGTAAGTGATTTGAAGTCAGCGACCTTAACCACGCGGCCACGGAGGCCCCCATATCTTATTAATGGAGAAATATGTATACTATAAGATTTTACTAGAAGTGCATATCTATCTGAATGATAGAAGTTTATCACATTAAAGTTAATTCTTCCTTCGTTTAATATTTCTATTTTTTTCTTTGTATATTTACCATGGTATCATATAAGAAGGGAAGTTGTAACAAATTATTTTGTTTACAAAGAGCTCTCATGGATAGATAGTATCAACTACGAAGTAACTCGTTTTAGAATACCATCACGATATAAAGTGAAGGAGCATGCAAGAAGTTTATTCTAAAATCGAAATGATATGTACCAATCCAAAAAGTATTTTCAGTCGCTTATGTGAATTCTGTACAGTTGATTTTGCTTTATTTCATAGATGCAAGGTCAGATTGCGGAACAAATATGTATCTAAACAAAAGCAGATGCTGCAAATGTGGTTTCATTTGTGTACGGACCAAGGCCACTTCACCTCATTTCTGCCTAAAAACTTGTCCAGGTATGCAGTTCTTAATGATTTAATTTTGTAAATTAGTCTGTTATTAAAATGACTTATTCGAAACACGTTAATCAGCGGCATTATGTCTGACATTGAACCTTGATTTTTAATGTACTCGAGCACTTAAAATACATCAAAATCAGGTAGGCAGCTGAAATTTTGCATCTTTAGATATTAAAATTCTATCATCTGCCCGTCGTATCTGACACAAATATTTTATGTTTTCAATCGTATTTTCACTGAACAACCAGTTCAACCCATGTTTAAACTAACTGGACATAGCTCATTCTTAATATTGTAGTTAATCATATCAGCATATCCTTTAATTTTCTATAATTTAGAGACTATTTCATAAAATATTTTTTAACGTACAAAGAAAAGGGTTATCTTTATTTTTTAAGTGGTTAAGTACGCCAGCAACTACTCTTTTTGTAAAGAGCTTGCGGACCACAGGAAGTCTGACTTCGTTCATTTGCTTAATATTTGGTTAATTATGCGAGACACCTATTGCCAATGTATCCATAAATATTTATGGAAATAATGTATTATCTCGAAAAAAGAAATTCCCGTTCAAATTAGATCGTTTGGTTATTTCTACTGGTAGTTGCTCGTTAGATCTGAATAAAAGCTTAAAGTATTTTACCAATTACAATAGTTAATTAATACAATCATAAAATCTTGACTTCAGATTTTAGTCAATTTAGCCCAAGCCTTGGTGTGTCTCAAGATGACGAGAACAACGGCATGAGCCTGTTACTATTTCTGATGGACCTTGTATTTTTCATTATTACAATAGCTTCAATTGTGTTCATATCTTGTGTTGCCAGAAAATATCTAAAAGAAGTGAATAAGAGGCATGACAATATAAGTTTTCAAGTATGTACTTTTATAGCAATAAATAATAACAGCTGCTCAACGATTTATGTTTGAACTGACTAAACGAAGTACTTATCAGTGTTTAGAGTAGCATTTAGTGTGGCATTAGGTTTATACAAATAAAACAGACTGCACGATTATTTAATAATTAAATATGCGTTACTTTGTGATGTTTTCACTAATTAAATAGCAGTTGGACAGTCATTTGATCATATTCAATATGAAATTTGAACTGAGCCAACTGTAAACAATACTTGTTGTATTAATAAAGATTGACTGGCCAAAGAAAATGGTCTAGGAGATGATTCATAATCTAACGAGAGATTTATCTGTAAGGTAGGTAGGAAGTAAGGCAGACAGGCAGGCATTCAGGGGTGCAGAGAGATATGTAGGCATGTATGGTCAGCATTGTAACAATGATATAAATACAATTAACTATAAAGTACATGTACAATATTACATTATTAGTTACTACTTGCTAGTATGAAACAACGATGTGCACATGTAGTAAAACTGACTTAGTGTTACATAGAAAATATAGTTACAAAACAAACTGCATGCGATGCTTCATTACATAAGTCATTACATAAGTCCTTTTATTTCTATGTAGATGTTATCATAGTATTGACGGGAAATTTAAGGTATTGGACCCGTAATAGAGTACCTCCTTTGCGAAGAGTTTTCAATTCCTACCATAAACCTACTTTGACTGCAATTTTCAGGGGGCGTAGGTTCAAGCCCCACTGGGACCAAACATTTTTTTCTCCATATTTTCCTTTTTTTCTAGTAAATTTTTACTTCTTTCAAGACTTATTATGGATGTATTGTACAAAAGTGGACAATTTTCATTTTATAAGCGATTTCTTGCTGTTCAAAGTGAATTTACTTCTGAATCAGGAGGGGTACAGTTAGACATCTTTAAAAATACTGAGTTACATGCGGTAAACGTTCTCTATTTTGCCTCTATTCTTTAGATTACATATTGTGGAAGAAATGCAGGTAGTTTTTATTTCTGCCCCAAGGTTATTTTTGAATTAAGTGAGCAAAATTCAAAACAGACCCACAGGATTCGACCTTAATTTTTCAATGTTGGAGTTAGAATTCTGTCTCATTTATCCTGTTTACTTGAGGTACCCTAGAAAAAAAAATATTTACAGTTTTATTTTGTGTTTTATAATTGTTTAACAATAGTTTGATGTTTCTTTTATCATAATAAATGCTGTAATTAATTCTCAGCAAACGTTTTAGATAGTGGCCATCACATTGAAATTTGTCTCCAAGTGAACTTGAGGAAATACCATAAATGATACAAAATTTACAAAAAACGGCACGGTAAAAGTTGTTTAAAATTTGCATCACAGTGCGAAACATGGTCAACTTTAGGAATATACCAAGCAAATGCCATTTTTTAAACATTACTATTAGGGGTCCTACCTTAACAATTATAATAATGAAAAATGGAAACTGTTAAACAATGAGGAACTATCAATCGACAGAACAGTGACGTCTGTGGAATAAAGTATGCACCCCGTTTCGGTTTACTGTATTAGTTCGTTCATCGCAATACACGCCACAAAAAATCAATGCTCTTGTATGGATTATAACTTATAATGAATTCAATTTCAACTAGAACTGTCACAGGAGTGACTCATACCCCCACCACACGGTCTTGTCACAGAAGAATGGCAACCATAAGAAATCTTAAAAATACTTTGGAGTACTTCATCCTGGGCTTCCACATATAAGTAATACTAGTATAATACTAGTATAGTAATACTAGTAAATATATTAAATCTCTAATATTAGAGATACACTAAAAGTGAATACAAAAAAATGTCTTACCGACCCATGTTACCACAGAAAAATGTATTTACTATTTACATAGGACTTATAATAAAAAAGTTAGAAAAATACTTAAAATATTGAAAATCTAAAAATAGGATTTCTAAAAATAGACTAATTCCTGGAATTTAAGGGGAAGAAACTCAGTACAAAAGTTAAAAAAAGGTTACTTCCCTTTTGCTCTAAGCCAATCAGAATGAGATATAGTGAAAATACATCAAAATTAACCTTAAATTCTAGGTAAAAGGGGACACAATTCAAGAAAAATTAGTGTCAGAGTTATGCACCTTGTGTCACATGATGTGGGTGATGAGGTGGAACATCTATTTTAAGTTTGAATCAAATCCATTCAGTAGTAACTGAGATATAGTGAAAATACAAGAAAATTAACCTTGAATTCTAAGTAAAAGGGGACATAATTCATAAAAACTTGGTGTCAGAGTTATGCACCTTGTGTCACATGATGTGGGTGATGAGGTGGAACATCTATTTTAAGTTTGAATCAAATCCATTTTGTAATAATTGAGATATAGTGAAAATACATCAAAATCAACCTTAAATTTAAAGTAAAAGGGGACATAATTCATAAAAAATTTATGTCAGAGTTAAGCACCTTATGTCACATCATCTGTTTTAAGTTTGAATCAAATCCATTTAGTAATAACTGAGATATAGTGAAAATACAACAAAATTAACCTTAAATTCTAAGTAAAAGGGGACATAATTCATGAAAACTTGGTGCCAAGAGTTATGCACCTTGTGTCACATGATGTGGGTGATAAGGTGGAACATGTATTTTAAGTTTGAATCAAATCCATTTGGTAATAACTGAGATAATAAATTTCGGGACGCGACGGGATAGGACGCGACGGGATGCGACAAAACTGACTCCTATATATCCCCTTCAAACATGTTTGGTGGGGGTATAAAAATACACTTGCTCATAATCGGTATATATCAAAAATATATAACTTGTTAACTACATGACAAAGAGTCGTAATAAAATTATTATCGTAGGACAGTCATTTGAGTTTGTATTTGAAATAGGCATAATTGTAAGCCAACGATAAAACTGCACCCACTTCTTCATCATCATTCAGAGATGTTACAAGGAAACATTTTCTTCTAGTGCTTTAATCAGTTCGTTTGAGAAAATTTTACACTAAACGAACAAATGGGTATACACATAATGCCTGTTCACAGCGGCAGATAAAAAATCATCATTTTAAGCTGTAACATATAAAGCACAGGAGGTATTTCGTCCGCCTTTCAGTTAATTGTCACATTTACGACATCTTGTATTATTGTTAACTTAGCACGTAATTGGACAAGCCAAATTAAATAGTTTCAATCTTTATATCATACATGAATGTCAGCTATTTACCTATTGTAAAGTGCTGTATATTTGTTCAATCTATCGATGTCAAAGCTAATCTCGTATAATATTTTTCAGGAACCCGTTCTTTGAGCTCTTCTTTCCAAATAAGCCAATCACTGAAAGTCAGAGACAAAATCGTGTGAAGACTGTAACTGGCGTACACAGATAAGAAAAAGTAATGCTGCATCCTGATTAAGATAGAAATAATACCTTTCACATTGTAACAGTAGAAAAGGAATAAAACTAGTATGTTTTTTATTTTGTTTTAAAGATATTATCAATCTCATATTCTGGACTACTCTTTGAACAATCTGCATTGAAGCGAACATTAAAAAATTTAAAGCCATCTTTTACTGAATCACTAAACATCTACCATGGTACTTAAACAGTCTATCAAGAATGCCACAGTTAGCCGCAGTGGTAACCCCACTTGATCACAATGAATGCAAACAATACTGACTGATGTCTCTTAATTGAGGTTTCAGTGCTTCTAAAACGAGTGTAAGAAGGTTACTATTAACTAAATGTTTACCAATGTTTCTAAGTACGTTAACAGTCGTGGTTGCACTTGAATGATGAATTTATAAATATCTGAATGAGCATTGAAAATAACGTTCAAAGTTCAGTACAGGGACACACTACAGTGCCAGCTCTAGCTATGAGCAGCTTTGCCGCAATATTTGTTCGTTTTACTCGTGACTATAAACGCATTCATAATAATTCTATTAACAGTATTGAGAATAATGTCACAACTACACAATTTCCAAATTTCATTACTTCTTTAAAACAAGCAA
Source organism: Mercenaria mercenaria (assembly GCF_021730395.1). NCBI lineage: Eukaryota > Metazoa > Mollusca > Bivalvia > Venerida > Veneridae > Mercenaria > Mercenaria mercenaria. Next base: position 49,702 of record NW_026460142.1, on the reverse strand, counting down.
AAGAAAATAAACATGCACAAGTAGTTATTTGATTTTTTTAAAATTTACTTGTAAACATTTTTAACATCCACTGTATGGTAAACTTTATTTTAGCTGCAGCTAACACATTTACATAATAAGAATAGGAAAAGTGCTATAAAGGCATTTGTAATAGGATTGTGTTATTTGCGGCTTGTGCCGAACACGTCAGATACAACGCTACTTGGAATTCCCTAGTGGGCAATGTATTCTTACTCTTTAGTCCATTATTCAAAGCCAAAGCTGTCCTATGTTTGAATTAACCAATGTAAGTCAAACATATGTTTTCAGCTCTAGATACCTTGAGTATATCTGGTAAAATGGAGAACTTGTCCACCAGGACGTACGGCATTTGTTCTATGTCAGCAAATCTGGAAAACCGATTAAAGACCCATAATAAAGTACCAAAAAAACGAAATTATATTAAATACACGATATATGCAATGCTTACATACAATACTCAATTTACGTATTAGAAACTGTAAGGCGGCACAGGCCTATCAATCAATGTCTTAGTGCTAAATCAATATGTTGATCAAATGGAACAGTACTCAAGGAAGAATATGGCTGTTGATGGCAGTATTAACCTCAGTGCTGACTTGTTTTGGTAACAATGAGTATTATTAGTATTAAATGACCATGAATTTCAGTTGCATTTATGCTTATATTGCACGATTCAGGTTGTAACAAGAGTGAATATACATGGCAAATATCAAGTAATTGTATTTGATATGATTATAGCTTAGAAATATACCAATATGAATGACAGTTGCATTTATGCTTATATTAATGGATGATTCATGATTGAAATGACACTTTTTAAATATACATGCTAATATATATATAAAGTATATATATGACTGTTGATGGCAGAATTATCCTCAGTGCTGATTTGTTTCGGTAAAAATGAGTATTCTTAGTACTAAATGACCATGAATTTCAGTTGCATTTATGCTTATATTACATGATTCAGGTTGTAACAAGAGTGAATATACATGGTAAAAATATCAAGTCATTATAATATGACTGTTGATGGCAGTTATTTGAATGTTCAAATTATGAATATGATTAAACTTACATGTCAATTGATACTTTTGATACCAATAGGAAACAGTACATGCATCATGATGATTTTGATAACAATTATGAAAATGTCAGAAAAATAATATTTTTGAAATGATGAAAAACATTTTAACATGAAAAACATATATGATACTTCATTTACATAGGTCATACTTTTCTGGATAAATATTAATTTCAGTGTAGGTAAACTTGGTATGAGTATAGCATAGTATAATAACAATATAAATGACATTTGCATTTATGCTTATATTGAATGTTTGATCCATGATTGAAGTGACAAGTTTGAATATACATGCTAATAATATTAAGTATATATATGGCTGTTGATGGCAGTATTAACCTCAGTGCTGACTTGTTTTGGTAACAATGAGTATTATTAGTATTAAATGACCATGGATTTCAGTTGCATTTATGCTTATATTGCATGATTCAAGTTGTAACAAGTGTGAATATACATGTAAAAATATCAAGTCATTTTAATATGACTGACGATGTCAGTTATGTTCAAATTATGAATATGATTGAACCTACATGTCAATTGATACTTTTGATACCACTAAGAATCAGTACATGTATGATAATGATTTTGATAACAATTATGAAAATGTCAGAAAATAATATTTTTGTAATGATGAAAATATTTTAACATGAAAATACTAACAATGAGTAGTAATAGTATCAAATGACTATGATGTTCAGTTGCATTTATGCTTATATTGCATGTTTCAGTTTGTAACAAGAGTGAATATACATGGCAAATATTAAGTAATAGTATTTGATATGATTATAGTTTAGTAATATTCCAATATGAATGACAGTTGCATTTATGCTTATATTAATGCACGATCCATGATTGAAGTGACAAGTTTGAATATACATGCTAATAATATCAAGTATACATATGGCTGTTGATGGCAGTATTAACCTCAGTGCTGACTTGTTTTGGTAACAGTGAGTATTCTTAGTACTAAATGACCATGAATTTCAGTTGCATTTATGCTTATATTGCATGATTCAGGTTGTAACAAGTGTGAATATACATGTAAAAATATCAAGTCATTATAAAATGACTGTTGATGGCAGTTATTTGAATGTTAAAGTTATGAATATGATTAAAACTTCATGTCAATTGATACTTTTGTTACCAATAGGAAACAGTACATGCATGATGATGATTTTGATAACAATTATGAAAATATAAGGAAAATAATAAATATGAAATGATGAAAACATTTTAAAATGAATAAGCATATACAATGATACTACATTTACATAGGTCTTACTTTTCTGGTTAATTTTAATTTTAGTGAAGGTAGATTTGATATGAGTATAGCTTAGTATTATACCAATATGAATGCCAGTTGCATTTATGCTTATATTAAATGTATGATCCATGATTGAAGTGACCAGTTTGAATATATATGCCAACAATATCAAGTATATAACTGTTGGTGGCAGTATTAACCTCAGTGTTGACTAGTTTTGGTACAAATAAGTATTTTAAATATTAAATGGCCATGAATTTCTTTTGCATTTATGCTAATATTGAATATGATTAAATCTACATGTCAATTGATACTTTTGATACCAATAGGAAACAGTACATGCATCATGATGATTTTGATAACAATTATGAAAATATAAGGAAAATAATGAGTGTGAAATTATGAAAAAAATTCCAACACGAAAAAACATATATGATACTACATTTACATAGGTCATACTTTTTTGGATAAATATTAATTTCAGTGTAGGTAAACTTGAATGAGTATAGCTTAGTATTATACCAATATGAATGACAAATGCATTTATGATTATATTGAATGTATGAACCATGATTGAAGTGACAAGTTTGAATATACATGCTAATAATATCAAGTATACATATGGCTGTTGATGGCAGCATTAACCTCAGTGCTGACTTGTTTTGGTAACAATGAGTATTATTAGTATTAAATGACCATGAATTTCAGTTGCATTTATGCTTATATTGCACGATTTAGGTTGTAACAAGTGTGAATATACATGTAAAAATATCAAGTCATTTTAATATGACTGATGATATCAGTTATTTGAACGTTCAAGTTATAAATATGATAAAGTGATGCTTATGTTAATACTTTTTTGACAGATTTGCATTTGTGTTTCACATGTTTTCTTCATGCGGCTTAAAAATGCTGAAAAGTTTTACTAGAATGTATACACTAGAAGAAGTTTCACATGATGATGAAAATTGAAGGTGATGATGATTGTTTCTAAGTGCAGTTATGACATGTTATATTCCTTCTAAACAGTTTTGTTTCTTATCTATATTGCTATGTTTTTGTTTTGTCTTTATTTATAAATCTGAATAATCATTCTGGAAAAGAAAATGACAGATGAGTAATCATTTTGAAATGAAACAAAAACATGGAAACACATATCATATGACACTTGCATAGCTCATGGCAATATAATATTGATATTAATGTAATACTCATATTTCTGTATATTCCATTTTTACTTGTCAAATCATTGTATGTAGAATATATTTTTGTGCCTTTTTATTAACTCTAAGCTTATTTAAAAACTGCAGCCTCCAAATTAAGAAAGTAGACCAAGGTATGAGTTAAAATACTCAATTATCTCAACCCCTGATAAAAGCCCCTCACATCACTATGAAAACCTCTTTACACAGTCCCCAGTTCCATAAAATAATTGTTGTCTTAAAGTTCCAAAATACACTTTAAGACACAAAACCATACTCTAATGTTTTTATATTTGTACTATATAAAATTGCATCACAAACATGAAACATGGATATCTATGGTACAATATCTATATGCATTTTCAAATATAAAGTTGTTATAATTCTGTAATATTCTGCTTCACAATCAAAATATAATTACTGTTAATCACATGACTTTTAGTTCCCATTTAGAAACATCTCTCCTCTTATTCCTTTTGTTTTTATATGCTCACTCTTTCCATGGAATACATTTCAATAACTGACTGTTACAAAACACGTTCTCTTCACAATCAAAATATAATCACCGTTAATCACATGACTTTTAGTTCCCATTTTAACATCTCTCCTCTTTTTCCTTTTATTTTATATGCTTACTCATTCCATGGAATATATTTCAATAACTGACTGTTTCAAAACACGTTCTCTTCACAATCAAAATATAATCACTGATAATCTCATGACTTTTAGTTCCCATTTAGAAACATCTTTCCTCTTACTCCTTTTATTTTATATGCTCACTCATTCCATGGAATACATTTCAATAACTGACTGTTACAAAACACATTCTTCAACCATCACATAATTTATAGAACACTCCAAACTATAATAATTACGACACATAAATTCCAACGATTGTATTTCAGAAAATACAGATGCTAAAACATCAATATTTTTTTGCTATCCATGTTCATTTTAACATAATACAGTAAAATTCCTACTTACGACCACGCCGAAATTACGACCGCACCGCTAATACGACCGATTTTGCAAAGAACGAAATATTTCCTTTTTAAAACCAATGGTCATTTGTCCGAAAGTGCGACCAGACCGCTAATCCACTAATGCGACCACCAATTTCAGAACTGTTTGATTTTTTCACACTTAATTAATCACCGCAATTACGACCACTCAAATGTTTCTGTATGTTACCGCGAATCGCGGCGGAAATTAACACATGCGACATCGTGTTAACACGTTAAGCGTGTACATTGTGTATTTATCCGTTAATTGCTAACAAGTCTTTCAACGTTATCAAAACAACGTATCAAAGTGTTTGATTGTTTGAAATTGTTATTTAAAGATGTTTGGTGTTTTACATCGCTATTTTAACATAAGAAATTGTTGAAATAATTAATTTGTTTGTAATCAGACGAATGCCCGCTGATCGAATTGACTGGATTAAAACGGATTTAATTAGATCTAAACGGTGTTTGTTTGTTATTATTAATGTAAATACGTTTGGGATTTCAGCGGAGAATGAAGTTTGAAAAGGTTTGATATTGTTGTAATTGTCTTTAATTGAACAAAATTCAAATCATTATCAGTTACGTGCGTCCTTAATTAATACACAGTTTGATCCGTAAGAAAATAAAGCTACATATAAATTGAACACTGTGTTTGCCATTATTGCGTCTTAATTGTATTCCAATTGTTATTATCTGCCAGACCTTCCCCGTACAGCCTTGTCCACTAATCAGACCAGACCGCTAATAAGACCAGTTGTACAAAGAACCATGGGTGGTCTTAATAGCGGAATTCTACTGTATAGTACACATCGTACGCTTCAAACGTTTCCATTCATAAATGTCACGCCTTTGTAATTAAATAAGTGAATGAAACACGCAATGTACTAAATAATAACACAATTATTCAACCAATGAATCGCTTGATCTGCCATGGTTGTATAGATACTATAATAATCCATTGATTTAATTTCATTGATTCGATTGATAGTAATTTTCAAAACTGATTTAGTACAAAATACTATACGTCTCAATATAGACTTATTTTATAATTTATCATTTATTAAATCCGTAGTCATTTTGCAATACAAATATCGAATACATAATTAAGGACATTGTCATCTAGCTATATTGCACAGATTCCGTTGTCCAGCTACGATATGTCAACATGGAAAACAATTCTTTTATCGCAAACACTTTCAAACAAATACAAATCTGTTTAATACTCACACTGAAAACGTATATGATAATGCCATTCCAACGTGTGGAGGTCGCAATTCGAAACAATATGTCGGACTCTACCAGCCTTACAACTCTTATTCTTCCTGCATCTTCTACGGTTACTTCCCCTCTGTCTTCTTACGGTCACATATGCAACTGGAACAACTCACCCAAACACGAATTTTCTCCTGACATCACCTGATGGGTACAGACTTACAATCATACAGGGTGAGGGTTGGTCTTTTTGCTTCCTTTCAAATGTCATTTAAAGGTCTAGCATGTTTCACAACCTTTGAACTTATTATTTGGTTGTCAATGCTTCTTTTGAGAGCTGGTGACATTCATCAAAACCCCGGACCAAGTACAACCACGACGTCTTCCACTGACAACTCTCTTTCAGATTCTTACATTTTCGAGGATTTCCAAAACTCACTGTCATTTGTCCATTATAACGTACAAAGCTTCTTTCATAAAAGGGATATTCTCCAGGCTGAACTACAAAATTTCGACGTTCTTTCTTTTTCTGAAACTTGGCTAAGTGATCAGATTGAGTCTTCTTCTCTCATATTTGAAAACTTTGCACCACCATTCCGGAAGGATCGTAATGACGATAATCATGGAGGTGTAATCGTGTACGTCAGATGTTCATTTCCCGCAATTAGGCGCACTGACTTAGAAGTAGATGGCATTGTGTGCATTTGGCTAGAGATTCACATTAAACACAGAAAAATTCTATTTGGTACTTTCTACCGACCACCTAACTCGTCTCCTATAGTTCTTACTAAAATAGAAAATTCTATTGGTCTTGCTTATGATACTTCTATATCCGACATTATCATCACAGGTGATTTCAATCTAGACATCCACAAACCCTCAACATGTTCCAAAATACAAGACATAATGATACAATACAACATGAAGCAAGTAAGCACAGAATCTACACACTACACAGAACACTCTAACTCTTTAATTGACCTTTTATACTATTTCCTACCTGTCCGATCAAAACTTCTGGGGTCGGCAAACCCTTTCTTGACCAAAATATAAGATTCTACTGTCCTATCGTTTGCTGCCTCGATGTTACAAAGCCAAAACCAGCGACGTTTAAACGAGAGTCTGGAAATTTGATCAAGGGGACTATGAAGGTCTACGTCAAGAAACGTCAATATTTGATTGGCAGTCGCTCTTTGATCATGATATCGACACATACACAAGCAATATTACCAACCAAATACTGTCTGTGCCTAACAAATACATTCCAAACAAAATTGTTACAATACGACAATCAGAATCACCATGGATACACAACGACATACGCAAATATATCAGAAAAAGAAAACGTGCATATGACAAAGCCAAAATATCACAAAAAACAAAGACAAATATCAAACAGGGAATGCCACGTACCAAAAACGCAGCCTCCCCAAAACGGAAAAACCCTCGACACTGGCAAGCACACAAACAGCTTAGAAACAAAACAATTGACATGCTCAGACAAGCCAAACACCACTTATCCCTAAAGATTTCAGATAAACTAAAACAGCCAGATCTTAAAACAACAGACTATTGGAGAATACTCAAACAATTCATAGCATCCGCCAACAAATCAAGCATCGATGCATTCCATGATAATGGAATCATAGTCACAGACAACACAGACAAAGCCAACCTTCTTAACAATTTTTTTCAAACCCAAACACAACTCAACGATCAGAATAAAACACTTCCACCACTACATGTAAACCCAGATGAAAATGTCCTCACTAACATTCAAATCACAGAAGACGAAGTAGAGATTACACTTAAATCACTTAATACAGGCAAGGCATCAGGTCCATACAACATAAACAGTAGAATATTCAAAGAACTCTCCACCTAAATAGCAAGTCCTCTAAGCTCTCTTTTCAACAGATCTCTTCATTTAGGCAAGGTACCATCTCTTTGGAAATTAGCAAATGTCTGCGCTATTCATAAGAAAAACTATTCTCATACAGTCTCAAATTACAGACCTATATCACTACTAAGCACTGTCAGTAAAACTCTTGAAAAAATCATTCATAAGCACACATACAACTTCTTCATGTCAACAACATCTCTTCACTTCAGTCAAGCTTTGTTCCCAACGACTCAACTTCCTATCAACTTGTTTCAATCTACAATTCTTTCTGTCAAGCCCTAGACGAGGGCAAAGAGGTCAGGGCTGTATTTTGTGACATTTGAAAGCATTCGACCGAGTTTGGCATCGTGGTCTCCTTCATAAACCGGAATCAAAAGGCATTTCAGGTCAGCTTCTTCTGTGGTTCAAGGACTATCTATCGAGTAGAAGGCAAAGGGTCGTTCTTTGTGGTTCTTCTTCTGAAACTGTACTTATATCTGCTGGTGTTCCACAAGGTTCCATCCTTGGTCCTCTTCCTTTTATTCTCTATATCAACGACATCGTTACGGACATCGGTTCTACTATTCGTCTCTTTGCTGATGACACAAGCCTCTACATAACTGTTGATGATCCTATACAATCAGCAATTACACTCAACACAGATCTCAATACTATCACAAACTGGGCCGAAAAATGGCTAGTTGACTTCAATCAAAATAAAACAACTTCTTTGCTCATTTCACGAAACACACAACAAACCATATCACCCTCCTCTCTCAATGAATGGCACAGTTATAGCAGAAGTAAACTCTCACAAGCATCTAGGAGTCACATTTTCTCACGATGGAACTTGTCATAAGCACATCGAGACAATCAAAACAAAAGCATGGCAACGTATCAGTATTATGCGCACACTCAAATTTACTCTTGACAGAAAATCATTAGAAACTATCTATACATCTTTCATTCGCCCTCTCCTAGAGTATTCTGACGTCGTTTGGGACAATCTTTCTCTCCATTATCAATATGAGTTAGAGAAAATACAACATGAGGCGTGCAGAATTATCTGTGGGGCAACCAAACTAGTTTCTATCAATAATCTCTATAGGGAAAGCTGCTTTGAAACTCTCAAACAAAGAAGAGAAAAACACAAACTCACACTCTTTTATAAAATGACAAACAACCTATCTCCTTCATATCTCAATTCTCTCGTACCTGATAATGTGGGCGATACGACTACGTACAACCTACGGAACGCCAACAACACAAGGGATATCCATTGTCATACACAACTCTACGCAAATTCATTCCTGCCATCGGTTGTAAATGCCTGGAATCAGCTTCCTATTAAACACCGAAACTGCACTACACTCAATTCTTTCAAAAGCAAACACAGTGCCAACAAACCCAAGGTTCCCTCTCATTACTACATTGGCAACCGTAAGCACCAAATTCTACACACTCGTCTCAGAACTCATTGCAGCACCTTAAATGAACATCTATTTTCAAAAAACATAATCACCAGTCCTCTATGTGAATGTGGCCAAACCGAAAGTACTCACCATTACTTTTTTGATTGTCATTCCTATCGGCAACAACGCACTCTACTTTCCAATCACATTCTAAACCTCACCACACCTTCTCTGTCCACACTTCTATTTGGAGACCCAAACCTCTCGGATGATTCAAATAGTGAAATCTTCGCACATGTCCTTAATTACATCAGAACAACCAAGCGTTTTGATACATAGCATTCCTCTTTATATACACTGTATAATACAACTATATAATACAATAAACTATTAATTATTGGATATTATGTATCATCTTGCTCAATTTTTCCATGCTGATAATTTTAGAACCAACCGCACTCCCAGCTCGTGTACGTGACTATATCTCTATATTTCTCTATAGGCACAAGACCACAGTAATTTGCCCTTGGTTGACCACAATATGGAAGTGGTTACGCGGAAAATAGTTCCTCTGTTTGATGGTGAATATTGGTGAATTTTTGAGTGAAAGACCTGCAATAAATGGCATGATTTAATAGAGGAGATATGAAATAGTACGTACATGTACAATTTGACAGAATGAAAATGTCAGAATATGCATAACATGACTTTTTGATAGGTCCTGTTTTGCCTGTTTGCGGCCATCTAGGGAGTATTCTTCATACGCATGTGATTTGGTTCAAAATGGTGGAAAAAAGAGCCGGTCAACCCAATGTTTACTGTGGCTGGATTTTTTTCTCTTGGATAGTTCTGTTGAGTTCAGGTATTTTTATAGGGGTTGGAATGCATGCAAAATTGCTATAGTGTCCAGTGCCTATATAGAACATATAGTAAAAATAACTGTGGTCTTAGGCCACCTCTATCTCCACCACACTCTCATTTCTACCTTTTTTACTTCCCTCATATATCTCTTAGTTATAAATGTAGATTGACAACCAAACCAGTGTAAGGAATACTTATTGTTTCTAAGTACGTTTAAATATATGCAGTTACTACATTACCATTTTAAAACAAACAAAATGAGATAAATAGTTGTCTTGTATTATTGATATGCATGTTTCATTTGCATGTTTTCCATAGTTTATAAATACTTTATTCTCTAAGTTACCAGCTATCCCTGCTATCTATAATGAACGAGTTTCTAAATAAGCTTAGCTTTCTATTCAATCCTTGATTTATGTAAATGTATGTTTGCTGTATATCTGCTGAAAATAAATATTGTTTAAACCAAATCAATATTCACACACAAGTATATCAATAAAATAGAATTCCACAAACATGTTTACAACATCCCTATTTGTAAAACATATAATACCGGGCTAAGTCTGAAATTACTCTCCATCTTTAAACATGATAAAAGGTTTATCAATGAAATACGATATTACTAACCTATATACTTATATCCTAGACTTTCAATGTCTGTTGATATAAATAGTAACCTATAATAAAGTTTATTTCTTTCTTCAAACTGATACTGTTATTGTTTTAGAAAAACAAAACAGAGACAAGAGATATTGTTTTTTTTTTCTTCCCAGAAAGCGCTATTTATGAGGATTATATGGCAGAGATGTTTATCTTGAAGGACTCTAACGACTGATGTCAGTGTAACTACAGTGTATATCCACACATAATTCCCAGCATGAAACAATAACATGCTGTTCCTAGAAAAGATAAACACGACAATATACCAGGGGAGAACATTTGGTTTAAAATATGCAAATAATTTATGTTTATGAACTCAAGGTTATTTACCTTACGCTGTACAAGTTCCCATTATCTGCAGGTAAATAAATCCAGTCCTCTACAAAAGAATCCCAAGTGCATTCTTCCTGCTTGTTCAAATGTTAGGAGGACCATATCATCCAAATATCTGGTTCCGGTTTCAGTCGAAATTTAACGCAATCTGTACCAATTGACAATTCCGCATTATGTTTAGACGTGAAAGTCAAAATCTGTTTCTGCAATTTCTGCCTATCTGTCCTATCATACAAACTCCTTTGTATCCATTCCGTCTCTAAATGAATGGAGGAAAAAAAATCTTTAAGGGCAAGTCTTGCAATTATGGCTTTATAAATCTTTCTGAACAATACTGCATACGGCCATATTGTCTGTAAACCATTTCATTCTTTAATTCCATAATATATGAACTAAAGGTCGCAATACCATATAAACTGCAAATAGGTCCCTCCATGTTGAGGATTTAACGGCCTCTTATTAAAACCAAGTCCAGTGAGACATCCCTGAATAGTTCTAACTTCATACCTAGCGGACGCCGTATTATAGGTATCGCTTCTAAAGATCCTAGATCAAAATAAGGAGTAATGAAGAACCTACCATTAAGAAAAAGCAATGTATTCTCCCAAAATGCTAACTAACTGCTGTTGACTTTCAGTGGAAATTTTATGTATGAGTTCTACGTACGAGCCTTGTAAAATATACATGCTGAAATTTTTACGCCATAATTTGTGATACAGGACCTACTACAATATTCCTAGAAATAATTTGTTTGACAAAACTAGCAGCCTTTCTTACCGGTACCTATTTAGACAATTGCAACTCACAAAGTGTTTAAATTACTTTACCATTCTTTCTCTGATAAATACAAACAGAGAATTCGACAGAGTTTAGAATAGCACCATACCACTTTAAATTTATACCGAAACCAGCTGTTACTTATCAGCTTGACTTATGAAATCCAAATCAGCAAACCTTGTAAGAAATATCCACAGACAATTTTTAAATTAAACTGCATTATCTGCAAATCCAAAACCGTCAACATGAAACATAATTACCCCTTCCCCGTCCCCTCTTCATTTTGCAATTAAAGAGCGGGTCTTTATTAGTATACAAATAAGGAGCTTCTCTTAATCCAAATAGTAAAACTAAACAGCTTTACATTATATCTATATAACAAAAAATTCTGAATGAAAATATAAAATATATCCACAAAATGATATGCAGAGTGAATATCAAATGTCCCTTTTAATATACACGAGTGATTATCTTCTATTTTAACTACATGTATCTTTACTTATCTTAAGTCTAAAAATAGACGTTTTTGTCATTATTTTGAGTAGAAACAGGAAAAGGATTTCCTTACCTCTGTCTAACAATCTCTGGAAAGCCTCTTTAACAAAATTTCTTTCAAAGCAGGTAAGTTATTACCAGACTAAGATCCACTTGTAAAAAAGGATTTTGTATCCACAAAAAATATAGTATCTAAAATATCTTGCACCAATGGCCTTCAAAATATGATATCTGTCTGTCCTGCTTCATAATCATTCAAAGAGAATGTCTTTAAACCTAATCTATCATACTATAAAGATCTGTAAATAGAAAACTCATCTTGAAACTTCATTTTAAAATCATACTGAATGCGATTTCCTTCGTATTGTCTCTCAGTCCTTCATTTTTATCACTTCAGAAGATACTGGCAACGAATATCTCGAACTTCTCTTAACGCATTAAATCATATTTTTGTCATCTTATTTCACAAATAAGGTATTTTGTATCATCACCCTGAATCGCCATTACCAGTGTCTGTGTGTACAGGATTATCCATGGTCGCAAGAAAATCACAAATTGCTGTCGGTCGTTCCCAAAGCTGAATGTCTATTTAGCACCAAAACTACATATAAATACACGTGCAATATCTACAGCGACCTCTTTCAGATTTACCTTACCATTGGAAATCAATGTTCATCTTATTCACTTCTTTCAAACAACGAAAATTTCATAACGTTATCGAAAATTTCATAACCTTGATGCTTACTAACATGACCATAAATAGATTAAAATGGAACATAGGGAATTCAACATTTTTCTAACATGTTAAAATCTAAATATTTCTACTTTTATTACCAATAACAAATTAGCTCAGAGCAGCACAGGCGCTTAAGCTCTATCAATAAATATATGCACTATCATATCCCGCCCACCTAATATACCACAGGTTGGCAAGTAAATCGCGTATTTTTAGTCATTTTATACCAGTTGATAACTCGAACAGCATCTTAATTATCAATGTAAACAAACTTTCAGATGAAAGAAAAAACATTCATCCTCTGTAACGCTGACCCCAACTAACGATAAAGATATTAAAATCGTTCAATTTACCAGCTAACTAGCACTATCAAAATCGCTATTCAGGTAGTCCGCCATACCTTATCCAGCCTTCGGTTGTAAAAAACGAGGTAAATCACTTTCGAAAGAAAACATTAATTCATCATTAACAATTCTTACCAAAAACAAAGGTGATTGAACAATTAAATAAAGACTACCTTCAAACATCCCGAGCCGATTACACCAAAAGAAACATTTGTTTACTTTGGAAAACCCCAACGGTTTCAATAATTGTGACGTATTATTGGCCGCGATCATATTGAATAGGTGAAGTATATGCGCGCTGGGGAAAATATTTCATGATGGATCTGTGAATTCTTTACTTATGGGTGAAACAGGTCTCAGAAGCGTAAATACGACTAGCTTCTACTGATTATAAAACATACCGTACGATTTGTTGTGAATTAACTGTTGTTGTACTTTTAGTAGTTCAACCGCCACCCTTGTTTAAGAGCAACATTTAAAAAACACGTTTTTTTTCATCCTCAAGTTTATTGTCTACCACTTTTTTTCCACCCTTGCCTGAAAAAACAGTAATGAGTTTGTACACTGTTCAGACAATTGTGCTCTGTTGAAATTTAACCAAACACAAGTTTACCTGCACAAACAGAAAGAATGATATGTCACCATGCGCGGATCCAGAGGGGAGAGGGACCGGGGGTCCGGACCCCTTCTGGAAAATCTTTAAAAAAATCTTTAAAAAAGGAAAGAAGACAAGAAGGAAAGAAAATGTTTTTCGAAAAAGGCAACATCTGAGAAAATTGGCTGTGTCCGTGCATGGTCACTATACCTGTCCAGTACTGGACATTATGGTAAACGCTTCTTTCCTGCACAAATGAGAATTTCGCAACTTCTGTCCGGTTTGTACAAATTTCTGGCCGCGATAAACCATTTGACTTGTTACAGCTAGAAGCATTACAGCTTGAAGATAATGAGTCTCTGCTTTGTGATGATTGGTCGTTCTGATTTTTCGACTTCCTCGGCGTGATGATAGAATGCTGAAACTAAAAACTAATTTTGTAGGGTTTCAAATTAAAAGATCTGTATTAAAATATGTCAAGGGACAGCTTGATATCATTACTTATATTTCAGTTACGGAATCTTTTTAATGGCATGATAGAATTCTCCGAATTTCACGCTTTGAAGGATACGCACGGTTTACCCAAATGTTGTTTGTTGTCGCAAACAAACATAAGCGTTTACTTTAGCGGGAAAAGTGCACGTGCGTTTCATGCTTATTAAAGTTACGGTGTTTTATTAAATAAAAAAGAGAGATATACATCATGTACATATTTCTTCTATATGTGCAGAAATTAAAGTTGCAAGGCTTATTCTAATTATTAGTAAACGCATTTAGACTTACTAAATGGAGAAAAATCTGAATTGTGATTGTCTCGAGTTCAAGGCTAATGTTCTATTTCATGTAAAGTTTTGGAAAAAGTACCGGGGGTATTTGCGTTCTGAAACTGGTGTGTAAAATCTTAAAAATTACGAATTTGAATAAGAAACACACATATGTTAAGTAATCGTAACACCATTCATTGGGCATTACATTTATGTACAAAAACATTTGGACGTGTCTCTGTTTTTTTTCCATTTAACTTCTGACGTAAGTTATAGCAAATGACGTCACATAATACTTGGAAATGTCGGTGGTTTCAGCATGGGTTACACATCGTAGGCTAATATATGTAGAAATATTAATTCTGTTAGCGTGTGTAAAATATATTCATTAAACATTTCACCACTTGGGTACCAGTATTAAGATTCAATGATTATTGTAGATTCTATAAGGTATATTTTACAGATTTTTTTTCTTTTTGCGTTTTTTTTTCTTGAACCATGAATGACACTTCCCACTTCGTAATTTTGGATCACTGAACAATTACCTTGTTAGCCCATAAATTATGTGATGCAAAGATTCTTAAATTGTTGCTAAGCAATGCCTACGGACCACTGGCACCAGACCAGAAAGAAAATGCCTCTTTACATGTTATACCCTACCCCTAGGTATTCTATAAAAACCATGGTCATGAACGGGAGAAGTACACTAACCCATTTCAATCGTACATTTCTCACCTAAAACGCGCTGTTCGGTGATTGGGTATCAAGCATATTGAACAAGCGGTAATTTATCTTCCATCGTGCACCAAACAAATTGTTTCAATATTTCATATTGCAGAGACACTTCGCATATTTTATGCTTTCGTCGGTATTACAGAAAAAAACTTGCGTGAACTCCCCTAATGAACATCCAGTCTAGGGGTCACAGCAGTGTGCGCATGTTAGGCGAAATGTAAACAAACAAAAACAGAATGCAAAATATTCACAAATTTACACTAAAACTCGAAATGATGAATGAAATTCATTTTAGAAATGATTTTGAATTTGAAGTCATACATTTGTGTACATCTGTACTGTTTATCAAATTCATACTGCACATTTATGCTGAATATATCACGTTTTAGCATACACGTGGAGTTAACTGATGACTGACATACATTTTCACGTCAACCAATGAGAATAGTTTTGTAATCTAGACCGGAACTTCACCAGGGAAGTTCAACCAAGTTTTTTTCTGCAACGTTGAAAAAGTATAAACTATGCGTTATTTCTCTAAGGTTAGAAATATTGAAGAGACGTGACCGGTACACAATGGAAGATAAATTAACACTTGTTCAATATTCATAGTACACATTAACCAAACTGTGCGGTTTAGATATGAAATGCGCGATTGAAATTGGTTAGTATATTTTTCCGTTCATGACCATGGTTCTTATAGAATACCTAGGGGTAGGGTATAACATGTACAGAGGCATTTTCTTTCTGGTCTGGTGCCAGTGCTACGGACCATTCACTCCTAATAGACCGGGAGCTGAACACGGAATGTCCGAATACCAAAACTGCTCATGTATATCTTAGATCAAACATGTAACTTTTAAATAAAATTATGACCCGTTATGTAAGTACTTTTGAAAATTAACTTTCTGTGTTTCAAATGGTGTTTAGCTGACAGCAATCCGTCATCATTTGCCTTCAAAATCGCTGTTCGTAAAATCGCATCGCGGCGTTAAGTTGCCAACCTGGATCTCTTGAACAGAGATCTACGATCTCCTCAAGAGATCTTACCTGCATAAACTTTTTTTATTGATTGAGCTTCAAACACCTGTGCTCAGAGGTAAAGCATACTGTCGATGTTAAATAGATCTTTTGCCGTGTAGGTCCAAAAATCATCATCGACGTTTAATTTTTATTTCATTTTTGCATAAAAAAAAATATGTTTTGTGACAACACGACAGAGAAATATCAAAAAGCCGATATGAAAGATGAGAAAGTTTAGCATCATATCAGAGATGATGTCTGTTAAGTGCATGCACGTAAGCGAATAATAAACATAATACTATGTTATATAAAGACATAATTATATGCTAATGCAAACCATTAAAGAAAGAAACGAAAATATGGGAACAAAAATGAAAACATATAGGATAAAAAAATTGAAAAAAAAATCTCATGAGGATTCGAACTCACAAAACGATTGGCTTATATCCAGTTATTATCCGCATTTTACCCGACTGAGGTATGCTGCAATTTATTACCAAATTATTTAAAATAGAACACATACTAATATTTACTTCTCAATCACTTATGAATTGTTATTTTATCAATTATCATAAAATGGACCCGTCCTCTCGTTTCGGCGAGAATAATGTTATCACTGGGGATTGGTATCAATATTCCTTGAATATTTCACTGGCGCCAGACCAGAAAGAAAATGCCTCTGTACATGTTATACCCTACCCCTAGGTATTCTATAAGAACCATGGTCATGAACGGGAAAATATACTAACCCGTTTCAATCGTACATTTCTCAACTTAAACGCGCAGTTCGGTGAATGGGTACCTAGTATATTGAACAAGCGATAATTTATCATCTAACGTGCACCAGTCACATTGTCTCAATATTATATATTGCTGAGATTATCCACATATTTTATGCTTTCGTCAACGTTACAGAAAAAACTTGCGTGACCTTCCCTAATGAACATCCGGTCTAGAGGTCACGGCAGTGTGCACATGTTAGGCGAAACGTAAACAAACAAAAACAGAATTAAAAAAAATCACAATTTTACAATAAAACTCGAAATGATAATGAAATTCATCTTGTATATGATTTTTAATTTGAAATCATACATTGGTCTACATCTGTTCTGTTTATTTTATTCATTTTGCACATTTATGCTGCATTTCCACATATTAGCGAACACGTGTAGTAAAATGACGATTGACATACATTTTCACAACAGCCAGTAAGTATGGTTTTGTAATCTAGAATGGAACTTCACCAGGGAAGGTCAAGCAAGTTTTTTTTTGTGTAACGTTGAAAACAATAATAAACTACGCGTTGTTTTTGTAAGATAAGAAGTATTGAAGAAATGAGACCGGTACACAATGGAAGATAAATTACCACTTGTTTGATATCCATTGTACACATTTACCGAACTGCGCGCTTTAGGTATGAAATGCGCGATTAAAAAGGGGTTAGTATATTTTTCCCTTCATGACCATGGTTCTTATAGAAAACCTAGGGGTAAGGTATAACATGTACAGAGGTATTTTCTTTCTGTTCTGGTGCCAGTGGAATATTCCTGGAAGAATCAGTTTGTAAATTATATGCTAAGTAACATTTAGTATAATAATTACAGATTATATCAGTATTCTATTAATATTCCTGGAAGAATCAGTTGATAAATTATTATGTTATGTAACATTTAGTATAACAAGAGCTGTTTCTGAAACATGTTTGCCCCCATATTGTGTTGTCCAGTTTTCAGTTCCGTGATCACAAATGGCCTTGACCTTTCACCTACTTACCCCAAAGCAACAAGGGTCTTCAACTTCATAAGCACAATCGTGCTATCTAGTTTGAAAATACTGGGTCAAGTGCTTCTCAAGTTATTGAACAGAAACGATTTTAAAGTACATGCCCTTTTAACCTTGACCTTCGACTTACTGATCCCAAAAATCTCTATAGAATTCTACGTTATTAAACCCAATCATGCTATCAAGTTTGAAGGTTGGTTCAGTGATTCTCATGTTACCTTTCAG
Organism: Mercenaria mercenaria; assembly: GCF_021730395.1. NCBI lineage: Eukaryota > Metazoa > Mollusca > Bivalvia > Venerida > Veneridae > Mercenaria > Mercenaria mercenaria. The sequence continues at coordinate 31,291 of NW_026460142.1, read as the reverse complement.
AAACAGTTTACAATGTTCAGGTCCCCGTGACCTTGGTCTTTGGCCTTTTGACACCCCAAATATAATACGAGTCGTCTACTTTCAAGATTGAAGGTTCTACGCGGCCGACAGATGCCAAGCAATGATGTACTCCCGCTTCTTCGAAAGTGGGGGGAAGGGCATTATAATTATATATCATATTAATATTCTCTCAGTAATCTTAGGAGAATCAACGTGCTAATTATTGACACGACTGAATGTAAATTAAGTCAAAGGCATACATCTAAACATTCTGAGACTTAACAGTTAATGGTATAACATAAATGGTATATATACATATAACTTCTAAATTGCTATTAATAACTAGACCCCTAAAACGTTGCCATAGATAAAAAGCACGGAGAAATTGTGAATCTATCTATGACTAACCAGAAGTAAATGCATGCGTACCCTTATTGATAATACCCTTATTGATAATAAGTGTCTAATTTACGCCTAAAATACTGTGATAATAGCTTAAAGGTCCACTACTTAAACCCGAACAAGTATTATATGAAAACCAGCTATAGAGTTTGTAGCTGAGACTTCATATTTACTGTAATGGGGGCAAGGGACAGTAAATTTGAAAACTCCACAACTCTGCGCTGATACCAGTGCGAAAAAAATCATAAAAAATCCAATTTCGACAAATTCAAGGCAATTTTGAGCGAATGTCTCGCATAGACATAGCACTTCATTATGTGACATTTTCAGTCTGCCGATTATGTTGTTTCTGTGATAAAAACGAGTAAAACGCAGGTTTCAGGACACTAAATTTTTAGACAAAATGGCCCAAAATGCACTCCTTGCGCGACCTGTACCGTATTATCTGCAAATGACTGACCTAAAACACATGCATATTTTTAAAGCATGTGGCCAGACGAAAATAATGGTGGGAAGAAAAGTATCACATAACCGTTTACTTTTTCCGCAAATTTGAGCTAAAGCTGGATGGATGGAGGACTGTTTCCAATTCGTCTGACTTCCGTTACCTCAGGTAAAGTTTTAGACCCGGCCGTCTACATGGAGCTAGGAAAATCGATACATGCACATATTTATTTTACACAATAATGACTCGTACGCAGGAATCCTTAGTTCTATAAACATCATAAATAACCAGTTGAATATATATGCCTGTAAAGTACATATGTCTATTTTATTTAAAAAACGTACCCGGGCCAAATGCGAAACTGGCCCCTGCCACTTTAAGATTTTTCTTTTTATGACCAAAAGCGGATTTTACTGTTTCTGAACTTTAATACCTCTTTTGCGAATAAAACCACACAAAAATAATTTTAGTAGCATGAAAAGATGTCTGTATGTGAGCGTCTAAACTAGCCCACCCCTCTCGCGCAAAATGAGCCAAAATTTAAAATTTGTCGCTACGAGACATATAATGTAAAATACGTCTGTTTTTATCATTTTCTGGCGTAATTCAACGTATTCCATCAGTAAAAATGAAATAAAGTCATACTCGCATCATTTTGCGAAAATAAAATGCCCCCACCCCCTATTTGCCTATTTCATGGGGTCCCCACTCTCCAAGCATCCCCCTGATAGATGGAAATCAGAGCTGATTGGCTAAATATGCGCTACGTGGGTTAAGAATAATGAAAACGGTGTTTTTACAGTGCTAAAACACTGTTAATGGTGGTAGAATTAAAAACAATCGTCTGTGCAGATACTGACTTTCAAACCTTGATGTGTCCTCACCGTAACAGTTTTGAGCTGCTGTGCCGTCATTTAGCGTTTTAAGTCCCCAGAAAGTTTAAAATATCAATCTAGAGGTTCTAAATACTTAAAACTGCGCAAAATCAAGAGATTTTTCGAAATTTAATTTTGGCCGAATTCACTTATGGGGGCAAGGGACAGTAAATTTGAAAACTCCACAACTCTGCGCTGATACCAGTGCGAAAAAAGTCATAAAAAATCCAATTTCGACAAATTCAAGGCAATTGTTGAGCGAATGTCTCGCATAGACATAGCACTTCATTATGTGACATTTTCAGTCTGCCGATTATGTTGCTTCTGTGATAAAAACGAGTAAAACGCAGGTTTCAGGACACTAAATTTTTAGACAAAAATGGCCCAAAATGCACTCCTTGCGCGACCTGTACCGTATTATCTGCAAATGACTGACCTAAAACACATGCATATTTTTAAAGCATGTGACCAGACGAAAATAATGGTGGGAAGAAAAGTATCACATAACCGTTTACTTTTTCCGCAAATTTGAGCTGAAGCTGGATGGATGGAGGACTGTTTCAAATTCGTCTGACTTCCGTTACCTCAGGTAAAGTTTTAGACCCGGCCGTCTACATGGAGCTAGGAAAATCGATACATGCACATATTTATTTTACACAATAATCACTCGTACGCAGGAATCCTTAGTTCTATAAACATCATAAATAACCAGTTGAATATATATGCCTGTAAAGTACATATGTCTATTTTATTTAAAAAACGTACCCGGGCCAAATGCGAAACTGGCCCCTGCCACTTAAATATGACCCACTGCATCGGATTTGACCAAATAGTCGTGAATATGTTCAAGAATAGCCAAAAAATAAACAAAAAGCTTTGGCCTATTTCAAACCGAAAGTATGTTTGCCGACTGCTTACGAATCCATCGCGCATCTTTGGATTTTTTCGGAAGAATGCTTCGAAACGAGGCTATAATTTATAAATAGATCCAACGATAACGTGATTTTACAAACATAACATAGGGAATTCAACATTTTTGTAACTCACAAAAACTTCATGAAAATATTTAGGAATATAGATGAATAGCTATCTTACACCGTAGAAACAAAATGTGATTGAAATATACCTACATACACTGATTTATGTACCTGTTGCTTTATTAATTCAATAAAATTTTATACATTAAACGCATTGTCTTGGCCTAATATATGTCCCTGTCAATTTAAAACTAAAAGCTTGTATATCTCATATTTTTCATGTAAATCATGTATAATATCAATCATGGAAATAAAAAACAATTACAGTTATTTTATGGCGTGTCTTTAAACGGACATGCGTTTGAATTATTATAAAATCACGTGATCCCGAAGAATTTCCGATCGGTTACGGAAAAACGATAAACGCGTAAGTAGGACAAAATGACCACCCATGTCAGTCTAAGAAAATACAAAAAAAAAATCATTCGTTTCTCTGCACATGTTTTGACTTGAAGGGAATATTGCACGGCTATCGTAATGTTTAGATGTATATTTCAAAATGTATAGTCTTTTTTAAGATCTATGCTTCTTAATTTGTCTTTATGTTGGTACCTTTAAGATAATGAGATAAATATGTTATATTTTACATCAATGCAAATGTGATATAGACTGATCTACTGTTTCTACTATTTCTCCAAAATACGAAAAAATGGACAACCTTTAAATAATATTTACTTTATTTACAATACAATAAAAGTTTTTTTTTGTTTTAAAATATTCAAACATAGTAAACAATATTTGTCCTCATCTGATAAATTATCAAACTCGTTCAAAATCCTTCTAATATATGTTTACAAATGAATTCAATGGACTGAGTAAAATAGGTTTCTCATCAATATAATACAATCAAATCTAGTTTTATCATTACATCTAATTTTTCCCTTCTCCTTGTTTCTATGACTTAAGTTACACATACTTAATAAAATCTGTAAAAAGATCCTATGGAAGCCAGAAATGCAACCAAGAAGAATAATAGCAAACTAGGTTTGATTTAGTCTGTTCATGTTCATAAAGTTTGCCAGAGTTCTACGAAAATTAAACGGTAATGCAACAAATTCAGTTTTAAATTTAGTTTGTAGGATTTTTAAGTTCGTATCTTATTACTACCCTTCCCTCTTATTGAATCATTCTCTGTTACTAAGTGTTTTCAGTTGTTAATTTCAATCACTAGCAACAGTAGTTTTCTTTGCCGTTGACATTATCCGTACGAACCATTTGCAAAACACATTTGCCAAAAACAAAAATATTGTTTTATCATTTGACAGTTGTCGCAGATTTATTCCGTTTCTTGAGTTTGCATTGGAATGATATTTTGTGTCTTCTGTTTCGAAGCATTTTAATTTTCACCAGAGTGGGCCTAAAATGAAATAAACGTTACCTGTAAATAATTATATTCAGTGACACAATACAAGTTTATACTTGTTCTTCAATACAATCCTCTAAGTGTACCGTCAAAGGTACTTGAGTCTACCATTACAAGGTTTACATGGTATCTTTGGTCAGATAAATCTTCTAAACTATTGAATGATAAAATGTGTACAATTCAAGGTTCATGTTGAATATAGATAGCCTGTTAAAAGTTTCATTTTCTCCTCGTGTATCTAAAACACGAGAAAATATCATGGTAGCACAATTTACATGTAGATCTATACACTGTGTTGTAGTAACGTTTTAGTTTCTATAAAAATAAACGAATATTGCTGTATTCCGTATTTTTTAAATAAAATTAACTTTCATCCGGGATCGTAAAAAAATGAAGCTGGATTAAAATTTGGATTATCTGTAGACTGTACCTTATATGCTTCGAAGTATTTGCACATCATCAACGTTAAAGGTACACCAAGTACCATTACTATAACGGTGAACAACACGATTACCAGCTGAAATAACAACGGGTCCGTGGAACTTTTCTCACAATCTGACATATCACAGTGGCAATCTTTTGGCATATCAAGGTGACAATCGAAATCTGAAGTCGAGATTGTATTGGTTAATATTAATATAAATACTTCAAATATGATAAATATGAGTAGGTACACTTGTAGTAAACGGCGAAGCCATTTGCTAAATTATCTAATAATTTTATGGCATTAGTGCATTTCAGAAAACATTTACTTAAGAGCTTTCGTTTAAGTTAGGAAAATATTTATATCTTGCTGAGAAATCCATGTTTAATATAATCATATACTGTATACCTCCAAATAAGGGCATCAAAAAGATTAGCATTTGAAATGAATTTATTCAAATTAACGTAGACATTATCTTTTGCTGCTGCTCTCGAATATACATTAGCGCACTGTCATAAATTATGTCTTTTGTTTTTGTTGGTTTAACGTTAGCATAATTATATAATGCAGGAGTGATGAAAAATAATTCCGTTCCATTTGATATAAAATCTATTGTAATAACTTGAATAGAGTGCAAGTTCCCGAGGCGTTAACACGAAATTCCGAATGAAAACGGCTGCATTATTCAAGGAATGTTTCTGGATTTAAATTATATACCTTCTATCATTTGACGTAAGATGAAGTCTTAAGCAAATCCATTCAATGATAACAAAGACATAGTGAAAAACATAGAAAGTGTATCCAAAACTCTGGACACGAACGATGGGCGCCAATGATATCTCTCCACAGAATTCATCTTATACGTTTTCATTGCATGTCAACTTGTCAAGGTCACAGTCAAGTGATCCCTAATCGCTTGGGGTCATCAAGTAATTACACGGCAGTCTGAAAGACAGCTAAATCCCCCGCCACTAGTATGGATAATTAAAAGGTAAACATTTGACCTTGAGCTGTGACCTTGACCTTGAACTGACATGGCTAACCAATGAATTCTTTACATCGTCTTGATGAGGTGATCATTTGACCCAAACTTTATGAAAATTTAGGAGATGCAGAGTGGGCACAAAAAGGAAGGCTCAAACCTTTGACCCTAAGTTGTGACCTTGACATTGAGCTGACATGGTTAATTCATCAGTTCTGCACATTGTCATGATGAGATAATCATTTGACCCAAGTTTTATGAAATTCCTTCAAGGAGTTAAGGAGATATAGAGCTGACACGAAATGGAAGGCTCAAACCTTTGACCTTGAGTTGTGACCTTGACCTTGAGCCGGCATGGCTGACTCATAAGTTCTGCACATCGTCTTGATGAGGTGATTATTTGACCAAAATTTCATCATTATCTTTCAAGGGGTTTAGGAGATACAGAGCGGACACGAAATGGAAGGCTCAAACCTTTGACATTGATTTATGACCTTGACTTTGAACCGACATGGCTGACTCATGTATTCTACATATTTTCTTGATGAGATTATTACCTGACCCAAGTTTCATGAAAATCCTTTAAGGGGTTTAGGAGATACAGGGCGGACACAAAATGTTACGGAAGGACGGAAGACGGAAGGACGGAAAGACGGAAGGACGGATGGACAGACGAAGACCATTCCTACAACCTCCACCACTCGCGGCGGGGGATTAAAAATATGATTTTAAGAAGTATTCCAAAGTAGAAAAGATGTTATTGAAAAAATAACATACATGGGCAGGTATTTAGGCAGAACTGACTCAAGGTGTTCTTGACCCGTCCACAAATGTACGCACATTTGTAGCATCTGCTCTTGTTCAGATACATACTTATTCCACAATCCGATCTTGAATCTGTTTAATACAAATTGAATACAAACATCATACAATTTTGACAAGAAGTTTAATCATTGAATTAAATGCGTATAATAATTATGTAGATACAAATATAAACAAATAATTACCTTCTGTTGAAATTTAAATGAGCAGGCATTTATTATGTATATTATAAATATTTGAATACAGAAACCATGTATCTAAATGTCATAAGACTTTATTTTCCAGCTCTTCTGCCTTAGATGATTTGTTGTGGTATTAAGTATATTTTTGACAAACTATTTTAAACACTTACTTTGACAAGATAAATTCAGGAAGTGTTCTGTCCCATTAAGGAATTTTTCATCATTTGTGCTGTCAGTTATATATAAGTGTTTTTCATCTGAGGCCAAATCTGTCCAAATATTTTGCGGTTGCATCATTCCAGTAAATACAACAAATGTGTTTACTATCATTAGAGCTTCCAAAGCTTTCTCCTCGTTGTCTAAACGTGATATATCATTTACTAATAAGAACAGTTGTATATCCATATCAGCTGTTTCGTGTCGACCAAGGGCATTTTAACAGTTTTTCTCAGCAATGAGTATGGCATTGCTTCTTTGGTAAATGAAAACGTGATTCCATCCAACTCGTTTGTCCATCCTGAGTCCTTTCTAAAATCAAGCTCGGTGTTAAAATCGCCTGTTTTCAAAACTATATATGAACCCTCCGGCATGTTAGATATTAATGCGTATAAAAAGCGTTTGTGGTACACAAAACTTATGTCCTGCACATCCGTGTTTGTATTCCATACGATGACAGCATGAAACTGCGAGCATTCTGACGAATGGCCAATTGTGGTCATACCTGAAACAGACAGTGCCATTACTTGTTCTCAGTTAATGCTACTATATTTAAGAAAGCTCATAGTAATTTTGAATAAATGGTGTTTACATTTTGTTTTTCTGGTTTGTACATTTTTTCAGCAGTCTTTAGGACTATAGTATTGGAGGGTCCTCCGTGGCCGAGTGGTTAAGGTCACAGACTTCAAATCACTTGCCTCTCATCAATGTAGGTTCAAGCCTCACTCAGGGCGTTGAATTCTTCATGTGAGGAAGCCATCCAGCTGGATTACGGAAGGTCGTTGGTTCTACCCAGTCTGCCATCTCTTGATGAAATAATGCACTTAATAATTACTTACTATCGTCATCCCAGGTAAGTTTTTAGATAAGATCGTCTCTTAGGGGTATTCCTTTATTGGCTTGGACCTATTTTGTTTACGATTATTTTGAATCCCCGAATGCAGATTAGTGTAATAGAAGAAGCCGAGAAACACAATCCATTTAAGGAGGAAAATATTAAAGTTCCAACGATTGGTCAATGCAACCTTTGCTGTCCAATGGATGGTTCGCTTTCAACCAGGCATTATATTTTCGGTTAAAAAGAAAACACAGTAGCTTTCCTGAATACAGAAAACTGCTTGGTCCCTAGTATAACTGTGCGCCGTTTTAGCTTTACGAAAAACAACTTCCTGTTTTCACTGTTTGCCACCTTATTATCAGTTTAATGCTTCCTGATAATGTTCACTCACTTGTGTTATCAAAATGAACAAAACAGAATGAAAGTAACAAAAAAAAGGAAATTTTGAGAGTAAAGCTAAAATGAAAAGGATGCTTCCGATACGAATAAATCAACTAGGCATACATATGACTGTTTCCTGATACTTACTGAATTTGGTAAGTTTTTTATTTAATGTTTTATTCTATCAAATGTTGTTTACTGCTATTTAGCCTAAAAGGTAACTTTGTATAGTAAAAATTGTTGACTTTTTAGCAATGAATATGTCCGGTGTTTCAAAGTGTATTATATGTACACATGTCGCCCTCGGTCATAACTGTCTTCTTCTGGCGAATATATATTCAAACAGGATATTAAATAGCTTGAAACAACTGCCTCCTCTGGACTCTATTTACTAAAGTAGCCAAGCCAAGTTTTTTAATAAAGAATTTTTATTTCACACAATAATAATTCTTAATTTTATAATCGATAAAAGATTCGCCTGATATAAAAAAAGATACCTATTTAAGGAAAATATGACCTGCCTAATTCGCTTCGCTTTACCGACGGAAAATGTATAACTGAATTATATGAAAGCATTGATCTTATTTTTGTCACTTCAGCCTCCTTTTCCACCTTTGTAGAGAATACCAAACTTGTGCGCGTTTAAACTGCCAAAGATATATAGAAACTTAGGAAATTTTGCAGAGACATTCATTTCCAAAAGTTACATTTACAGCACCTCGTAATCCCGATCTGAAAGTAAAAGATCGGTGGATAGAATGAAATGTTTCGTGGCATTCCGTCTGTTGGTTTGTAAACATTCTCTTAAAAATAAATGATTTTTCAGTGTCAAGCCCATTATAACAAAAAATAAAATCTGGAAAGTAGATCCCTCGAACCTTTTACCTTCGATTTTACAAACTTTCTACGTTTTCTTTTTTCTTTTTACCTCTTGTTAAGTAGATTTTGTACTTGACTTTTATACAAAATCTACTTTTCAAAATATATAATCAACAAATTACTGAATTGGGCGTGTTTAAAATAACTCCCCTAATGCAAAATGGCCACCTTTTAAAAGAATAGACATGTATCTAATTTCAGAAAGAAATAGATCTCTATTTGACATATTACTACCTGGAGTGTACAGCTTTATAATATATAGAATTTATCCAATTTACCCTGTTAACTATTTCAGTAGCTGAAAGACTAGATAAATCATGTTCAAAAAATTTGAATTAAGTTAATAAAAACATAAATCTGTTCAAGGGTGAACAACTGTCGATGGATGAAACTCCCCTTGAAAATCATGCGTGTTCCTTTCGCTTTTACATTGTTGCACCGTTAAATGTCGCAACACCGCTTAATGTCGCTTCCACCGTTAAATGTCGTAAGGTTGACGTTAAATGTCACAACTACTGCTAAATGTCGCAAAATTATCTGCCGCTAAATGTCTCACCTTTAACGTTAAATGTCGGAAATATTTGCCCACCGTTATATGTCGCAACACCAACGCTAATGTCGCACTTCCTGTTTGACACTATGACATATATAAACAATTCAGTGTGTATATCTAAAAAAATATTTTACGTAACTAACGTGAATCTTCAATAATAAAATAATATGGCGTTAACTTTAAGCCCGACGGAGGTTAAACTCATACATTATTGTATACTATTTCGAAGGAAATAAAAACATGTTTATGTTGTACAAATAATATGAAATTAGGCGCTGCCTATCTGACGGGAAAACCTAGTCATACGGATTCTTTCTTTTTTCTGCATAAATTGTTGTTTCTGATATTTTCAGTTTGGCTTTCAGTTTTGACAGTAAGCCAGATTGTTTTGCTCTTGTTATAAAAAGTAAGAAAGGAAAATGTTTTAAAATGTTTTGTTTAAATGAACGTAGATCGAATCATTTCTTCAAATATGTCAAGAATAGACAGACAATGGAAAATAGTGTTCATGAGTTAAAGATAATAGTGATATTTGGGTGCACAGAATCTAGTCCCAAAATGCACCCATACTGGTACTGATGATAAACCCGGACAGAAAATGCGGGTTGGTTTTTTTTACCTGTAACATTTTTTTTCCTGCAAATTGTTATCAATGGTTGGTATCAAAATAATGCTTAACATTTGCTAAAAACTTTACATAATTCAAATTTATATTTAGTAAGCAAACTCACACGAAGTGATGGCCTGAAAGGGGTATATAAATTGGGGACTGTACGAACGTTGACTGATGATAAATTCGACCACTTTGTCATTTACAAAATTTTCCTCATAGTGTTATATTGAAACTTTCCCAAAAATGCTGCAACAGTCATTCTGGATCAAATAATGAAAAGTGACCCTATGTAAGGCCTTTATGTGTTGACAGTGAACATGCGTAAAAAACACCCTCTTCCCCAGTAATTTTGGATAAATATTTTATTATACAGATAAATGTAAGTCATTTATTTATACATAATATTACCAATTTTGTTTTTGTTTACACCAGTTGGTGTTTCTTTTTTTTTTTTTTTTTTTTTTTTTTTCTTACGTTTGCTGATGCCTTCATGACACTTCTTTTTTTTTTGTTCTGATACTTTTATTATCCCCGTCATAGGTGTGTGTGGGTCGGGGAACCATCCGCACTCCACACCTTACAAGTTATATATAAATATGTATAAGCATAATATATGCAAGTGTGATTCATGGCATAGTATCATTATATATAGATATGAAAGAACTGTCATGATATATAACATGTATCTGGAAAGTTTAACATTGCATTAACACAAGTAGCATTATGAAGTATATACAGATATGAAAGTGCAATCTGTCATGATATATAACATGTATCTAGAATCATTGCATCAACATAAGTATCATTATGAAGTATATACAGATATGAAAGTGTAAACTGTCATGACATAACATATCTGTCATGACATATAACATATCAAGAAACACTGCATCAACACAAGTATCATTATGAATTGCATACTATATACAGATATGAGAGTTTAATATGTCATGATATATAACCTGTATCTAGAATCATTGCATCATTATGAAGTACATGATGTATATACAGATATGAAAGTGTGAACTGTCATGACATATAACATATCTAGAAACATTGCATCAACACAAGTATCATTATGAAGTATATACAGATGTCATGATATGTATCTAGTAACATTGCATTTACAAAAAAAATAGTATAATACAGATGCGAAAATGCTATATGATGCTTAACATATAATGCTGAAGTAGTAAAAGTATCAAATAAGCCTTTAAGAATAAGTGAGAGAAAGGGTTGTGCTCTGTATTTCTTGTTAAATAGTCTGGAATTTTTTCTGTTTATTTTTTGAAGTATAGAAAAATTCCTCTGCCTGAATAAAACAATATGGAAAACCTGACAACTAATTAATAAGGTTGTTTATTATTTTCCAATTTGCCTCAAATTTGTTGGAAGTTTGGTTTTTTATTGACAATTCTTTATTAATATTGAATTCATGTTGTAGATAATATTTCATATTATTCACTGATAATAATCTACCCAGACTTTTACTTGAGAATATGAATTTTTTAATATATAGCGATGTTTAGTATTCTGGAGTACCTTTTGCTCCGAACAAGAAGCTTATTTTGTCTAATGCTAAGGAAATATTTTTAATCTCCAACTGCCTCTTAAGATCTTGAAGGAACGAACTTGTGTGTATACATTTCCAAAACAAATGTGCTATGGTTTCTGATTCACTCTTACAAAAGTCACATAGATCACTATCTTTCAAGCTTAATGTTCTTAAATACTTATTGACTGGCAAAATACGATGTAGAAGCCTATATTGCAGCCATTGTAAATTGCTGTCCCTGGTTACTTTAAATGGCTTACTATAAAAATATTTCCATTCATCATAATTGAAGGGAAATTCTGAATTCCATTTTGTTTGGCTTGTTGGGGTATCAGAGTTTCTGTTTAGAATATTATAGATGTCTTTACATCCTGATTTTGATTTTAGTATTCCTATAGGAAAAGGAATGAATGGATTACACTGAGATTCTGTTTCTGCGTCTTTTAGTGTAATTTGCTTACTGTAGTTCAATATAGCTCTTGTTATTCCAAGATAATGTTATGTGTTCACATGTATTTTTGTGCTATTTTTAAATTCTTCATAAGACATAAGCTTGTTTTGTCTATACATATCATTAATATATCTTATACCATTCTCATACCAGGATTTGAAAAACAGACTTTGTGTTCCAACAAGAATGTTATGATTATAAAAGATTGGACACTTTAAAAAGTCTGTCTTAGTTTCCACAGGAGTAACTTTTAGAAAATTGGAATATGATTGCAAAACACTTTTCCAAAATTTATTTGTTATTTTTTGTTCCATTTTGTCTGCATAATGTTTCCCGCAATTAATCAGTTTGTGTTTATCAAATAAATGTTCTGCCAAAATTGCCCAATTTGCTTGTGTGGCTAATAATCTTCTTATCCAGGTTATTTTCAAACTTTGAATAAAACACTGGACATTTGTCATTTTAATTCCTCCTTCACAGTAATCTTTTATTATGACTGATTTTTTCACTTTTGCTGGTCCATGCCATAGGAAGTTATACAAGGTGTCATTAATAGATTTCAGTATTTTGTCACCAGGATCTGGGAGAGAGATAAACAAGTGATTAAAGGCTGGTAACAATAAACTCTTAATAACTGTACATCTTCCAATTGGCGTAAGGTATCTCCTATTCTAAAACTTAACAGAATTTTCTAAGCTACTCAATTTATCTTTATAATTAAGTATAATCATCTTCTCTAAGTCAACATGAAATTGAATGCCAAGTAATTTAAATTCATGTTTTCCCCAAGCCAGCTTGAACTTTGTCTTAATGGACTCGGTACTGAATTTTTTAGAACCAAACCATATTACATGAGCTTTTTCAAAGTTGATTTTGAGGCCTGAAATATTTACAAAAAAGTCCAACTCTGTCAAGGTTTCATTTAATGATTCACTTGTTCCATCCAGAATTACTGTTATAGTTGGTGTTGTAAGTGGTTGCTATTAGATGGTGTGTTCAATTATATAAATAACCGATTGCAATCGAATAATTCCAAGGTGGTCGATTTTATCATCTGTCCGGGTTTATCATCAGTACCAGTAGGCCACCAATTACATACGTACTTATATTTAAAACTGTTCAGTATACCCTCTTCGGTACGAACTTACACTTGGCGCTATGCGCCTCAACGATCATGCCTTGCTGTCAATTTGTTTCTCTAATACAATTTCTGAGTCCGGGAATGCACAGTTTCTTTTCAGTTCACTTGTTACAAATAGTTTTGAAAACGACCAAAAAAAAAAAAAAAAAAAAAAAAAAAAAAAATAAATTACACATTAAGCCTGCGTAACAACCTCATGTTCTTCTGATATTCTTTTGTAGTATAGATACCTGAACTTACATAATCCTGCTATCTTAAACACTGACTATTTCAATTCTTTTAAATGCCATTATTGTCAAATGACACTCTTTTAGGACAAATTGTGGTCCACTAATTCAGCTATGGTAAAACTCTTGTACATGTACGTGAGAATGACAAACAACCATTTACATGTAAAATTCTTATTTCAAATTCATTCTAAAAAGTTCTTGACCAGAATTTTATCTATAACACAAACACTTATGGTCGAAATTCAAGAAATCCAATTTAATTTACCTAACTCCTAACAGCCTGGGGCCTTTTTTTGAATATGATTAAGGTTATTTTCTTAGCTCGATAGGGATCGTAGTGGGCCTCTCAAGTTTATAGCCAGCATTTTTTTCCAAGTGTAAAACTCTAGTCAATGAATTTACTTTTTGAGAAAGTAGTTGCAACGTATGTTAAAGATTGTGGAAGTGAGGGGAGATAAGCAATATCGATATATGCTTTTCCGTGCCTTCGACTTTATTCAAAATGTACAGGCAGAACATTGGTTAACTATACACATTATTGATTTCTGTTCCAATAATTGCAAAAATTGTGATAAATATCAATAAAAATAAAATAAAATTGTATCTGAAGAAGCTTTCGTGTGTACGGGCCCTCCGTAAGGATTTTAATTTACCCAACATACAAAACTTTTTCACCTATGTAAGAATACAGTTCGGCAACAAATGGAGGTTTTAAATGAGGTCGTAGAAATTTAGCGGTGTGCCGTAACCATGGAAACGGCTACTGAAGCTGGTAATCGCGGAAACTAAAAATCTTTCTTTTGTCATATTTCAAAAAGTAGTAGGATTAGAAACTTGATATTTTTCATATTTTTATTAAGTTATGAATACCTATTGTTTGCACTGATTATATTCTAAATATCTTATTAAATTTCTTAATTGTCGTCAGCACGTGCAATTTTAGTTATTAGCACGTGCATTCAGTTATGATCCAACAAGTGCCTTTTTTAATCAGAAAATGTTTTATGGACTTAATTTCAACTATGGTTGATTTTTGGCTTGAAAATTTTGTATAATACGCATGCAATTAAAATTCTAAACATTTTGATAGACCGTTTAACACCATTTCATATATTAATGCAGCGGATTGCATGCCATATACGTTATTCATTCGCTTCCTTTTTCAATACACGTGGACAATGAAGTTAGGGAATAACTTGGAATATTTAACATATATAATATGAAAAAAAAATGTTTATCAAATTAATTGTTGGAAAACACGTGAATAAATGATGTTGTACTTTTTTGTTGTTGTTGTTGTTGTTGTGTTGTGTGTGTGTGTGTGTGTGTGTGTGTGTGTGTGTGTGTGACATTGTTACCTGTCGGTATTGTATAGATACGCTTAACATATAAAGCATGCATAAAATTGTTCTCATTTTCGTTGATATTTTTACTATTACTGTTACGAAATCAAATATTTTACCGGTGTAGCGTGATTATCACACGGTCGTGACCAGGTCCACGGTTTATATATGTTTTTCAAAACCTGCCCACATGCTTATTCTTTGTCCAATATTTGCAAAATTTTGCATATTAAATTCTCAAAATAGCTTTTGTAACTTACATAATTTGATTTTGATTTTATACTCCTGAAATTTAAATATATTGATTTGAATGGCATATTCCTGAAATTTAAATATATTGATTTGAATGGCATATTCAAATCAATATATTTAAATTTCAGGAATATAAAATCAAAATCAAATTATGTAAGTTACAAAAGCTATCTTTCAGAATTTAATATTGCCCAATTTGACGTATTTTACCGGTTTTTATGGTGCTTCTGAAAAAACTTGCAGAACACAGTCACTTATCTTTTTCACGAATCAGATTGTCTTAAAACTTGCTAGAGGTGTTAAATATTGTGCCTGGGACTGTTGTTTGTGAATAGCTACTCAAAATAATAAGATTTACACGCTCTGAAAATGACCTTTTTGTCTAAAAATCTACGAAAAACATGGCCGCGATGTGCAAATAATGAGTTGCTTATTTCAAAACTGTCCTATTATTCTTCAGTAAAACTTCTTGTTAATTTAAGACTCTAATAACTTGCTTGACATACCCATGGGCAAATATCTGTTATCGGTGTAATTACATCTTTGGAGAAAAGCGTGATTCGCACGTTTTAATTTCATCATTCGCCGCCTGAAGAGACAAGATGGCGGAGCTTGCGAAATCGAAAGTAAGTAGATCTGCACTTTTGAAATAAAATATTGTAGATTCTAGATCTTTCTGATTGACAGTCACTTGTTTATTTTATTTATCTGTTTCCACATATAATATGGATCTAGTAGATTACATACAACCAGTTTAATAACACATAGTGTGGCTCTTCATAAAATCTGGAAAGTAGATCCCTCGGAAGCACCGAGAACAAGGCAAACAGTGAAAATTGCAGATTCGGTTTGGTTGAGTCTGTTCATGAGCAGTAATGGAAAATGCAACACTGCCCACGCCCCCTAGCACCGGCTAAAGCAGTATTCAATCTTCAAATCTAAATGAGTTGAAATCAATGATCCCGAAGGACCAGAAAATATAAGACTTCTTAAGACTTCTTCAGCCAAAGACCATAGGCACCTGATTTTTTGGGCTACGCTCCTGCACCGCAGAGCGCGGGCGCGCCAACATATATCGTACTATGTCATGCACTGTAATTCAACCTACCTATATAAAAGGTGAAAAGTCTATAAATCTCCCGTTTAAGAATTGATAGATTTTCTCCTGCTAAAGCGTTAGTCCAAATTCCAAGAAAAACTAATATCACAACTCGCATCGTAGCTTAACTTTCGGTCTTTCTTTTAAGATAGACGACAGTAAAGTGAATAATTCTACTGGTATGGTTGATAGATATTTTAGCAAGTGTAAATAAACAATAGCTACTAAAGTGTTTTCAAAATCAACCAGGAAAATAACATGTTTTGCATCTTTAGAATGAATAATATAGACCACGTCAATATAGGGTATACAGATTACTTTTTGTAAACATTTCGAAACTAGCCATTTGCAACTTGTTCTTCAAAAATAGAAATATTCTCATCGTGACTCTACAATATCAGTTTCAACCAAACAAAACTATCTTCAATAAACATACAAAGAAATGAATATAACGTGCAGGCATATCATTGTTGTAAAAATATATCTTAGCAATAATCTTTGTACATAAAGCAAACATTCAGCAAACCCATATACAAAACAAGAGCTCCACAAAGAGGAGATACGCCCGAAGTTCTAGATCAAAGGAGGAGGAAGAAAAAATTAAATAAATGGGAGGGAGGGGGTGTAATGTGGCAGAGGGTGGGAGGTTGGGGGCTTTTGCGCGGCGCGGTGTTAAAATACTATATAAGGCATAAGAAACTGAATGTGAATTGGGTGGGATGTTAATGTGTGTGAGGGGGGGGGGGGGGGGGGGGGGGGGGGGGGGGGGGGGGTGCGTGAGTAATACAGATTATTGCACTCCTAAAACCACTTTATCACTGTCCACTTTTATTCCAAGTTTAAAGTCGATACCTTGAACATGTTTGAAGTTGTGCTCAATACAGCTTTGACTAAATTTGTAACGTTGACCTTTGAATATACATGCGCTCTGCACATCGACTCATTACGACTTACCTACATGCCCAGTTCAAAGTCAATACCTTGAATGGTTATTAAGTTATGCTCTGGACACAAAACATGACGGACACATTTGACGTTGCTGTAACCATGGTCTTTGACCTATCAACCTAGTTCATGCGCTCAAATTCTAAGGCACAAAAAAAAGTGTTGTTTTTTTAGCTCACCTGCCACTTAGTGACAGGGTGAGCTATTCTGCTTACTACATTTCTGATTTCTCAAAATTTTGCGGAAATCTCACGTAAAATCCTACGTTTTTGTCTTTAAAGTCTTTTAACTTTTTTTATATCGAATTTTGTATCTTGATATCGTTATGAATGATTAATAATTGACAATATGTGATCGTTTGGGGGTGATTCAGTGAATATTTAACTTTTAAATTAAATTAAAAATTCTTCAATTTATATCAAAGTCGCACGTAATTTATCATGTCTTTTCCTTCTCGCGGTTAAAAATACTATCAAATTCGTGTTTGATAATGGTGATCAGATATCTTAATAATATCTTACATATAAATTTTCAAAAAAATGTTGAAAAGAAGAAATTTTAGAAACAGAAGTATGTCGCAGATTTTTACGAAATTATCCCGTATTTTTTGCGGATTTCCGCCACATCCTACAGAATTGTTTTATTCATCGAAATATTTATTGTATGATCTAAATAAACAGTACATCATTGAAACGATTAAGTCGACTGGGTTTATTTTTCAATGTTTCAATGTAAATTGAAAATCAATTTGAAAAATTTAAAATGTATGTTAAAAAGTTGTTCATAATTCGCTGTCTCTTCCATTTGCGGTAAAAGATACTAGCAAATGCGTGTTTGTCATTATATTTTTTTATATTATTATATTTACTTATACCTGACATTTACGTACTCAAAGAAAAAGTTTAAAAGAAAAAATATCAGAAACAGAAGCATGCCGCTGATTTTTTCGAAATCACGCCGTATTTTTTGCGGATTGTCCGTTGAATCTAACAGAATATTTTTTTTAAAGTCTTCTTTTTATTGCAATATTAATCGCGTAATCTTTAGGAATAATATATGATTGAAACAATGAAGTCATTTGGATTATCATTTCAAATGGAAATTAAGATTAAATTTGAAATGTCTATAACTTCTTTTGAATCGAATGAAGTAATCCGAATAATTTATCAATATATGTCTTCATTTTGCACTTAAATATACCAGCAAATCAGTGTTTGATTATGGTGGATTTTAATATCTTCGATATTTTACGTGTAAATGTTCAGAAAATATCTAAAAATAATTCTTAGATAATGCCAGATAGACTGAAAAGTCAATTAAAATAGTTCTAACATGAAAATGTAGAATAAAATTTCAATTGTCGAATTCCGTACTTTTACGAAGAAAGCACGCACCTCCATTATTTAATTCATGTCTAAAAACAAACACAGTAAGTTTATTAAAATATTTCGCGAATGAATACCTTATCCGATGATTTTTGAGTTTCAAACTGCACGTTAAAGGTGGAATCTTATATTTTGTGCTTTTCTCTTGATAATGGTTTATATGTTTTATATCTAGTTAGTGCTTTTATTACTTTGTAAGGGTTTTAAGGGGGTTTCCTCTGTATTTTGCCAATATTTACTAGGCGATTTCATTTTTAAAAAAAATAATTGTAAGAATGTCGGAAAAATATGATTTGGTAAATGATATGCAGAATTAGAAAAAAACACTTGTGTGGTGAGCAAACGATGTAAAAAAGTTATAGTTCCATAGAAGGCAATTTGGCTGTTCTTATTAACATACAAAAATAAAACTGGTTTGTCTAAACACTAAATGTGCCATCAACCTACTTCGTTAAGTTGTAAATTAATGTTGATATCTGCTGAAGTTACCCGCTTACCTTGTTTACAAGAATAAATAAACACCTTGTAGTTTTTAAGGGTAGTTGACCAGTAACGAAAATCATCAAAGTAATCTCCATAATATTATGCTTTTTCAGCATTTATTCGATTTTCATGGAAAACAATAATCGTGAGAGTTCCATCCAGAAAATGTTGAATTGCTAAAATACATTGCAGAGTCATTACCTATCAGTTACCTTAACATGTTGTACTTACAACCACTACCTTAAAATGTCGTGATTTCATTTGATGATAATGACTTTTTGTGTTACATTATTTGCAGCAAGGTACACCTGAAAAGTATGAGAAAATTCTTCAAAATGACTAAAATATAAGAAAAAATTCCAAAATGATCGACGGAAATGACAAATATAACCATTCTGGCTACGTTGTTACACAAACGTGATACCAATTTAACTTTCTTGTAATTTTTCATTGTTGGATATATACATTTTATTTTTTTAAAATTTAGTATGTAAATTTTGAGTAAGCCAATGTATCATCATTGGGAAGAATAAATAACTGTGGCTTAAAGATCAAATCTTAATAACGTTTCTTAATGTCGTAAAATTTCTTTAATGGAATTTATGCATTACTTTACTTTATTTTTATGCACTACCAAACTTTCTATCAGGGCCTTACTACAACTTATAAAATAGCTGTCAGGGTAAGCCATGAGAAAAGTGTGCATATTGTATATTGAATACAATGAGATTTAAACAAAGGTAGGTCATATTTTGTCTGCCTGATCAGTTGTTGTTAAAAGGACCTATTTGATTTTTCTTTCACTTTTGACCAATGTTTTATGTTGGCTTCAGTTTATTGGTCAATTCAGAGTTGTTCCCCTTAGATTATCTTGGGTAGGTACCAACTCTAATACTGTATTGTATAGTATTGTCAACTCTGTCCAATGATCAAATAATTGGAGCGCTTTTCGGCACGGGTATTATTGAAATGAATATCACCAGACCTGGTGTTATTCAAATGAAAATCCCCCGCCAGATTATCACTCAAATGAATATCATCTGGCATGACGATATTAAAAACAAATATCATATCTTAATATTGTTTGAAATGTACTACTCCAAAATAGGCTCCGTTGGTCTATGTTTACTTGAGGGATAATAAAAACGAATATCACCCAGCCGAATGTTATTTATGAATAATAAATGAAAATGTATTTACATGTAATTAATTGTTTTGTGAGAAAATGTTGTTTAATCAGCTCATAAATTTCAAGTCATGAAATGGTAAAAGTATGTATTGTCAGCTAAAAGTAATAAAAAAACACTGTTGTATAAATTTTGCTTATAAAGCTTTTGGATAAATTTTATTTTTATTTACAGTTACCCGACCGACCTGTCTTTTTACCACTGAGAAGAAACTTATTGGATAAAAATTTAGATTTATGTTAATCACACCCTATTACCTGATGTCCACCACGCCGAGGGATGCGGCTACCACAGAGGTAGGAAATCAATAACGGTGAATAGTGGTGTTAGTTTTTTGAGCTGTATTTTTTCATTTCGACTTTCCATGAAGATATTCTGGTGCAGGCATATGTGTAAATGCCTAAACATATTATATGATTAATCCTGGCCGCCAACTTTGCGAAATAAAGAAGTATTCAGCTGTTTAAATTGGACGTTTATTAAAATTGATGCGAAAATCATATTCAACGGCCCAATTCGAAGTGTTTACAAAATAATTTGATCGGGTTTACCTCACACGTCAAACGACCAAACATCTGGGGATAATCCTGGCAAGTTTCAAGTCTGTCCGTACGTCTACACCGACGTTATGACCCTCCAAAGGGACTCGGGTACAGTCACGTATGATAAACTTTACCGCAGAGGGCATTTTTAAATGATGCCCATCCCGCCGAGGAGTCAAAATATAGGATATCGTTTACGACAGAGGGAAATTTTGTGTAAAAATGTCTATTTTGGCTGTTTGTTTTGCTTTTGAGACCTGGGAGGTCATGGAATTATTTGCAGTATGCATTGTTTATACTTATGTTTAATAATGGGCGATTTTCAATGGCGGACACCGCTGTAACACGGTGTTAATCAGTCTAGATTGAACTTCTATCTATCTCCGACGTTGTTTTGCTACTATAAGTCTTCGTTTTGTAAACTCAATTTTGTTTCAATTTCTTTTATAATGAAATATACAGAAATAATGATATCGTAAGTCCTGATGGTATCGGTACTTGCGTTCTTGCTGGATTCAGTGTTGAATTTACGGTTTATATTAAATGATAAATCGTTTTGCAATCAGTCTAGATTGTATATACATTGCATACAATCTGATACTGTACATGTATAGAGTTGTTTTACCACTGAAAGTCTTCGTTTTGTAAAATCATTTTTGTTTCTTTTTTATCATAATATACAGACATTTGCTGCCAGCAATGAAATCCTAAGTCCTGGTACTTGCGTTCTTGCTGGTTTCAGTGTTGAATATATGTTAATATTAAATATAAAATTGTTTTGCATTATCAAGCTTTCATACTAAGAGGCTACTGATAGTAACATAGTTCTACACAAAAGATCTTTTAGGCTAGAAAATTTGAATATATTTGTTGTCAGTGGCATAAGTCAAGTGATCGGTTCTAAATAAAGCTGTTATTCATTAATCGTTTACAGAAATGTTCTAAACAATTTATTTTGTATTCATTTTCAGAACCAAAGATGAAGGCATACACGTGTTATTACTGTAACAATGATTTTGAAGTTAACACTGGAGTGATTGACCATTTAGTTAATTGTCACGTCAAGAGAGATCTATCACAATGCAATGGAAATAACTAAACCATCTGTTATTACCGAGTTACTATCTGAAATGAAGATTTCATTCTGATCGGTCTCTCTTGAAAACTTTAAAGATGTATTCAATTTTGATATTTTGCCCTTTAACTTCGATACATGCCCACACGCTGGTCACTTGAAATGAATATTTCACCTTCCTTTGGAATCACGTCGGTATATATTTTCTGTCCTATATCCAGCATTCCAAATGTTTTCATCTTATTCCAGTTCCATGTACTTAAATGGTCAATCACTCTAGCGTAAGCTGCAAGTCAGTGTCTTAGCTTTTTTTAAACAATTCTC
Organism: Mercenaria mercenaria; assembly: GCF_021730395.1. Taxonomy (NCBI): domain Eukaryota; kingdom Metazoa; phylum Mollusca; class Bivalvia; order Venerida; family Veneridae; genus Mercenaria; species Mercenaria mercenaria. The sequence goes on along the minus strand of NW_026460142.1, from coordinate 9,267 downwards.
ATAAAAGAAATTTAAGCAAAAATGAATTTACAAAATGAACATTTACAGCAGCATCTATACATGTAGCAGATAGTATGCAATGTCGGAGATAGATAGAAATACAATCTGGACTGATTAACACTGTGTTACAGCGGTGTTCGCCATTGAAAATCGCCAATTATTAAACATCAGTATATAAACAATGCATACTGCAAATGATTCCATGACCTCACAAGACTTACAAGCGGAACAAACAGCCAAAATAGACGTTTTTATACCAAATTCCCCTCTGCCGTAAACGGTATCCTATATTTTGACTCCTCGGTGGGATGGGCATCATTTAAAAATGCCCTCTGCGGTAAAGTTTATCATATGTGACTGTACCCGGGTCCCATTGGAGGGTCATAACGTCGGTATAGACGTACGGACAGATTTGAAACTTGCCAGGATTATCCCCAGATGATTGGTCGTTTGACGTGTGAGGTAAATTCGGTCAAAATATTTTGTAAACACTTCGAATTGGGCCGTTGAATATGATTTTCGCATCAATTTTAATAAACGTCCAATTTAAACAGCTGAATACTTCTTTATTTCGCATAGTTGGCGACCAGGATTAATTATATAATATGTTAAGGCATTTACACGTATGCTTGCACCAGAATATTTTCATGGAAAGTCGAAATGAAAAAATACAGCTCAAAAGACTAGCACCACTACTCATCGTTATTGATTTCTGACCTCTGTGGCAGCCGCATCCCTCGGCGTGGTGGACATCAGGTAATAGGGTGTGTTAATGAACAAGATATTTAGTCAAAAGCCTGTCCATCCGTCTGACAGTACAATTCTATACATTAAATTCGGCCCTTAAGTAAACAGAGAAAAGTTGGTGAAACGCGACAGTATAATGGCAAACCACGACAGTACGATGGTGACACTACGATGGTGATGCACGACAGTGCGATGGCAAACCACGACAGTACGATGGTGACACTACGATGGTGAAGCGCGACAGTGCGATGGCGAAGCACGACAGTACGATGGTGACATTACGGTGGTGAAGCGCGACAGTGCAATGGCAAAGCGTGACACTACGGTGGTGAAGCGCGACAGTACGATGGCGAAGCGCGACAGTACGACAGACTGTCACCATCGTCCTGTCACGCTTCGCCATCGTACTGTCGTGTTGTCACCGTCGTTCTGTCGTACCGTCGCACTTCGCCATCGTGCCGTCGTACCTTTGCGCTTCGCGTTCACAGGGAGCAGCCGCTGGCTCTAACGGAACACCGTAATTCCCTGATGTTAAAGTCTAGCAACTTAAAACCAATATCAAATTATCAATGTCGGAAAATCTCGAAATTTTGCGGGTGTCCGTGGTTATTTTATAACCACAAAATATTTCTTGCAGTATTAATGATCTCTCATCAGTTAGTGGTTTTATATTCTGATGTTGATAGGAAATGCTCAACATCTCATACAATAATCAATGGTATGATTATTTGGCAGAAATGTTTTCTTTGAGCGTTTAGAAGTAAATTTGACAAACCTTTACAAACGCCTTGAGACGATTTTTCATTAGATTGTATTGTTTCATAGTTTGGTAAGTAAACTTCAAATCATGTCTTGCAACTTCAAGACCAATATCAAAATCGGAAAATCTCGAAATTTTACGAACTTCCGTGATTATTTCGGCGACTACAACATCTTTTCACTGTTAATTATCAAAATACTTAACAATTATACACATTTACAATTATTTACATTTGAAAGTTATCACAATGAATTGCATAATCAACGACATCAAAGTTCAGTAATTTGCATATATGATATGAAAAATTTAAAGGAATTGAAAATTGCGATTTTCTTAAAACACCGATCTTTTATACAGGGTAAAAACATGAAACCTTTTTATTTGTGATATTTAATCTTAGTGGAAGAATACCGTAGCAGGTTTTTGCAGTCAAAATCGCCATATCTTTGTTGGAGAGTACAAAGACCAGTGTTTCATTTTCTGATGCATAAAAATAAATAGAATTTAAATTTGATGCTTTGGATAACATGTAATGCCGTAATTAGTCATAAGAATGATATTGAAAAAGTACGTGTTTCTTTTTCTCCAGTACATTTACAAACAGTATAATCTGTCTTTAGCAAGGGAGTTCTCGTACACCAAACATTGTGGTTTTTGTAAATTTAAATCGCTAAATTAACTCGTAGCCAGTGTACTATGATATATAACATACGGAAAAGTTCTATTTCCTTTATCACATTTTTGCTGGATTCGAGGCCAGACATTGCAGTTACATGGTAAGAAGGCATACGTATGTCTCAGAGCGTCGCAGTTCACATGACATATATATATATGTGAAAGTCAAGACGGCACTCTTATCACAGAGCGGACATTATGAGCCGCGCCATGAGAAAACCAACATAGTGGCTCTGCGGCCAGCATGGATCCAGACCAGCCTGTGCACCAGCGCAGTCTAGTCAGGATCCATGCTGTTCGCTAATGGTTTCTCTAAATGCAATAGGCTTTGACAGCGAACAGCATGGATCCTGACCAGACTGAAATAGCAGCAGAAGCATTACCAGCAACAGCAGTGAACCTTTGATGTAGCAGTGAGCTGCATCAATAGCAGTACCAGAAGTAACAGCGAGATATAGCAGTAACAGTAAAAGCAACAGAAGAATATCTGTAGAAGCAGTAAAAGCAGTATCAGTACTAGTAGTAGCGGTGAGCAGTAGAAGTAGCAGTAGCAACAGAAGAAGTTCAAATATAAGTAGTGAGAAGTAGCAGTACAAGCAGAAAGGTCAGCAGCAGTGAGCAGAAGCAACAGAAGCAGTACTAAGCAGTTAACGTGAGCAGTAACAATGAACATTAGAAGTACAGGTAGCAGCAGTTGCAGTGAGCGGTCACAGGAAAAGCAAAACCAGCCGTAGCAGTGATCAATAGCAGTACCATCGGTAGCTGTAATAGCATAAGCAGTACCATTAGTAGCAATGAGCAGCAGCAGTACCAGTGGCAGCCTGCAGGAGCAGAACCAGCAGTAGCAGTGGGCTGCAGAGGTAACAGAGTAGCAGTACCAGCGGTATTAGTTAACAGTAGAAGTAGTAGCAGTAGGAGCAACAGTAGGAGCGAGGGTCAGTGGTAGCAGTACTAGCAATAACAGTGAATTGAAGCAGCAGCAGTAGTAGCAGAAGTAGTGATAGTGAGCTGCAGTAGAATCAGTAACAGTAGCAGTGAGCTGCAGCAGTAACAGTAGCAGTAGTAGCAGTAGCTGTAGTGCCAGTAGTAACGATACAAGCGAGCAGTAGCATTTCCAGCGGTAGCAGTGAGCGGCTATAGTAGTAGTGAGCTGCAGTAGCAGGAGCAAGCTATAGCAGTAGCAGCAGCAGAAGCAGACCTACAGTAGCAGTGAAAGTAGCAGGAGCAATACCAGCAGTAGGAATGAGCAGTACAAGTACAAGTAGTAGTGTTGAGCAGTAGCAGTTGTAGCAGATGAAGTGTGCAGTAGCAGCAGGGCCTGTATAAGCAGGAGCAGTGGTAGTAAGTAGTAGCAGCAGAAGCAGTTGCAGTAAGCAGTTTAAGTACCCGCAGCAGCTTAAGCAGTTACAAGCAATATAAGTTAGAAGAGGCAATGGGCAGTTGAGCAGTATAAGTACCAGCAGTAGCAGTACAAGAAGTAGCCGCAGCAATGAGCGCTAGCAGTAGCAGCAGAAGCAAAACCAGCAGTAGCAGCATAAACAGTACCAGAAGTATCAGTAGCTGCAATAGCAGTTGCAGCATAGGAAATTCAAGAAGTACCAGTAGCAGCAGGAGCAGTAGCAGCAATTGCAGGACTAGAAATAGCAGAAGGAACAGAAGAAGTATTTATAGTAGTAGAGAGCAGTAGCAGTTCAAGCCGAAAGGTTAGCAGCAGTGAGCAGAAGTAACAGAAGCAGTACTAGCAGTTAACGTGAGCAGTAGCAATAAACATTAGAAGTACAAGTAGTAGCAGTACTAGCAGCAACAGTTGTAGTGAGCGGTCGCAGGAGTAGCAGCAATAGCAGGAAAAGCAAAACCAGCAGTAGTAGTGATCAATAGCAGTACCATCAGCAGTAGCAGGATAAGTAGTACCAGCAGTAGTAGTGAGCAGCAGTCGTACCAGTGATCGCCTGCAGAAGCACTACCAGCAGTAGCAGTGGACTGCAGAAGCAGAAGTAGCAGTATCATCAGAAGCAGTGAAGAAGAACAGTAGGAGTGCGGATCAGTGGTAGCAGTTCTAGCAATAACAGTGTATAGATGCAGCAGCAGTAGTAACAGTAGCAGTAACAGTGAGTTGCAGTAGAGTCAGTACTAGCAGTAGCAGTGAGCTCCAGTAGTAGAAGTACCAGCAGTAGCAGTGAGCTCCATTAGTAGAAGTACCAGCAGTAGCAGTGAGCTGCAGTAATAGAAGTACCAGCAGTAGCATTGAGCTGCAACAGTAGCAGTAGCATTAGATGCAGTGCCGACAGTATCAGTGAACAGTAGCAGTAGCAGTAGAAGTAGCAGTAGTGGAGGCAGAAGAAACAGTAACAGCAGTAGCAGTACCAGCAGTAGCAGTGAGCAGTAACATTATCAGCAGTAGCTATAAGCCGCTGTAGTAGAAGTGAGCTTCAGTAATAGCATACCAGAAGTAGCTGCGAGCTATAGCATTAGTAGCAGCAGAAGCAATAGCGGCAGTAGGAGTAAGCAGTACCAGTACACATAGTAGCATTGAGCAGTAGCAGTAGTAGCAAGGTCTGTACAAGCAGGAGCAGTGGTTGTAAGTACATGTACTAGCAGCAGAAGCAGTTGCAGTAAGTAGCTAAAGTACCCATAGCAGCAGAAGCAGTACAAGCAATATAAGTGAGAAGGAGCAATGGGCAGTTGAACAGTATAAGTACCAGCAGTAGCAGTACAAGAAGTAGCAGCAGCAGTGGGAGTTAACTTTATCAGCAGAAGCAAAACCAGCAGTAGCAGCATAAAAAGTACCAGAAGTATCAGTAGCTGCAATAGCAGTAGCAGCATAGAAAATACAAAAAGTAGTAATAGCAGCGGGAGCAGTAGCAGCAATTGCAGGACTAGAAATAGCAGAAGGAACAGATAAAGTACTAATAGTAGTAGTGAGCAGTAACACTTCAAACAGAATGGTTAGCAGCAGTGAGCAGAAGTAACAGAAGCAGTACTAGCAGTTTAAGTGAACAGTAGCGATGAACATTAGTACAAGTAGAAGCAGAACCAGCAGCAGCAGGTGCAGTTAGCGGTCGCAGGAGTAGCAGCTATAGCAGGAAAAGCAAAACCAGAAGTAACAGTGAGCAATAGCAGTGAGCAATAGCCGTGGTCAACAGCAATACCATAGGTAGAGGTAGCAGCATAAGCAGTACCAGCAGTAGTTATAAGCAGCATTACCAGTGACCGCCTGCAGCAGCAGTACTAGCAGTAGCAGTGGGCTGCAGAGGTAGCAATGGCAGTACCAGCGGCAGCAGTGAACAGTAGAAGTAGGAGCAGCAGTAGGAGCGAGAGTTAGTGGTAGCAGTACTAGCAATAACAGTGAATTGAAGCAGCAGCATCAGTAGCAGGAGCAGTAATAGTGAGCTAAAGTAGAATCAGTACCAGCAGTAGCAGTGAGCTGCGGCAGTAACAGTAGCAGTACCAACAGTAGAAGTGACCTCCAGTAGTAGCAGTACCAGCAGTAGCTGTAAGCTGCAGTAGTAGCAGTGCCTGCAGTATCAGTGAACAGTAGCAGTAGCAGTAGAAGTAGCAGTAGAGACAGCAGAAGTATTATCACCAGTACCAGCAGTAGCAGTGAGCTGCAGTAATAGCATACCAGAAGCAACAGCGCGCTAGAGCAGAAGCAGCAGCGGAAGCAGACCTGCAGTAGCATTTGAAGCAGCAGAAGCAATACCAGTAGTAGGAGTGAGCAGTAACAGTATAATTAGTAGCGGTTAGCAGTAGCAGTAGAAGCAGAAGCAGTGTGCAGTAACAGCAGGGCAAGTACAAGCAGAAGCATTGACAATAAGTAGTAGCAGCAGAAACAGTTACAGTAAGTAGTTCCAGTGCCAGCTGTAACAGAAGCAGTACGTGCAGTATAAGTTCGAAGGAGCAATGATCAGTTGTAAAGAGTAGCATAAGTGCCAGCAGTAGCAGTACAAGAAGTAGCAGTATCATTGGTTGCTAGCAGTAGCAGCAGAAGCAAAACAAGTAGGAGCAGCATAAGAAGTACAAGCTGTAGCAATGAGCAGAAGCAACAGAAACAGTATCTGCGGTAGCAGTAGCAGCAGAAGCTGTAACAGAAGTAGCTGCAATAGCAGAAGTAGCATAGGAAATACCAGCAGTAGCAGTAGCAGCAGAAGTAGTAGCAGCAATTGCAGGACTTGAAATAGCAGTAGCAACAGAAGATGTACTGATAGTAGCAGTGACCAGTAACACTACAAACAGAAGTGTTAGCAGCAGTGAGCTGAAGTAACAGAAGCAGTACTAGCGGTTAACGTGAGCAGTAGCAATGAACATTAGAAGTACGCTTAGCAGCAGTACCGGCAGCAGCAGTTGTAGTGAACGGTCGCAGGAGTAGCACCAATAGCAGGAAAAGCAAAACCAGCAATAGCAGCGGTAACAGTGAGCAGTAGCAGTGACCAATAACAGTACCATCAGTAGCAGTAGCATCTTAAGCAGTACCAGCTGTAGCAATGAGTAGAAGCAACAGAAACAATATAAGCGGTAGCAGTAGCAACAGGAGTTGTAACAGCAGTAGCAGCAGAAATAAAGCAAGTAGCAGTAGTAGGAGCAGTACCAGCATTAGCAGCAGCTGCAATAGCAATAGTGGTAGCAGCAGCAGTAGAAGCAGTAGTGGCATTAAAATACTAGCAGTAGAAGCATAGCAGTAGCAACAATATCAGGATAAGAAGTAGTTACAAAAGCAGAAGAAGTACTAACAGGAGCAGTAGAAATACCAGCAAAAGCAATAAGCAGTAGCACTACAAGAAGAATGGTTAACAACAGTGAGCAGTTCTAAGCAGTAAGCAGTAGCAATACCAGCAATAGTAGTACCTGAAGATGAACCAGCAGTAGAGTAGCAGTACCAGCAATAACAGTACCAGTAGTAGCAGCACCAATAGTAGCAAAAGCAGTAGAAATACCAGCAGAAGCAAAAGCAGCAGTAGTAGTGAGTGGTGGCAAGAGTAGCAGTAGCAGCAGCAGAAGCAGCAATTGCAGACAAAGCTTAACCACCAGTAGCATTAGCGGCAGAAGCAATATTAGCAGCAGCATTAGCGGCAGAACCAGAAAATGTAAGTGAGCAGTAGCAATGAGCATCACAAGTACCAACAGTAGCAGTACCGGTAGCAGCAGTTGCAGTGCTCGGTAGCAGTTTATGCAGCAGCAATAGCAGCAGTAGCAATAGCAGCAGTACAAGCGGCAGCAGTAGCAGTAACAGCAGAAACAATGAAAGTAGCAGCAGCAGAAGCAGTACAAGCAGTAGCAATAACAGCAGATGCGGTACCACCAACGGTAGCAGTGAGCAAATGAAGTACCAGCAGTAGCAGTAGCAGTAGCAGTAAGCAGTAGCAATACCAGCAATAACAGCAGAAGCAGTACCAGGAATAGTAGTAAAACCAGTAGAAGTACCAGCAAAAACAAAAAGCAGCAGTAGCAGTGAGTGGTGCCAATAGTAGTAATTGGAGCATTTGTAGTCAAAGCTTAACCATCAGTAGCATTAGAGACAAAAGCAATTTCATCAGTAGCAGTAGCAGTAGCAACAGAAACATGCCAGAAGTAGCAGCAGATGCAGTATCCGCAGAGGCGGTATAAGCAGTAACAGTGAGCAGAGGCAGTACCAGCAGTATCAGCAGAAGGTGCGCCAATAGTAGGAGTAGCAGTAGCAACAACAGCAGTTAAAGAAGCAGCAGAAACATTGCCAGCAGCAGCAAAAGCAGTACCAGCAGTAGCAGTAAGCAGTAACAGTGGATACATGCAGTATAAGCAGTAGCAGCAGCAGAAGTAGCAATAGTAACAGTGTGCAGAAACAGTCCCAGCAGAAGCAGTACCAGCTCTAGCAGTACCAGGAATAGCAGTAGACTGAAGAAGAAGTACCAGCAGAAGCAATAGCACCAGTAATAGTGAGCAGTGGCAATAGCAGCAGTGGCAGCAGAAGCAATAGCAGTAGTAGCAATGCAAGTAGTAACAGCAGAAGCAGTTCCAGCAGTAGCAGTAGCAGCAGCGGCGGTATCAAAGTAGCAGTGAGCAGTAGCAGTTAGCAGATGCAATACCAACAGAAGAAGTACCAATAGTTAGTTTGTTATGTACAAATATGTGATTATGTGATATGTGCAATAACTCTGAAGTAACTAAAGAGATTCTGACGAAATTATGTATGCACTACTACATTATGGAGATTCAATTTAAGTTTCATACTTCTATATCAATTTCTTTTGTTTATTTTGTTGGGTTTAACGTCGCACCGACACAATTATTGTTCATATGTCGACATTCCAGCTTTGATGGTGGAGGAAGACCCAAGCTGCTCCTCCGTGCATTATTTCATCACGAACGGGCACCTGAGCAGAATCACAGACCTTCTGTAGGCCAGCTGGATCAGCAGAAATTGTCATATCTATAGTATTCTTTATAGTTAACACTTGCAAATACTAAGGGTCATTACTCTGGTGTAACTTGGGTAATCTGACTGAAACTTGAAGAGCCATTTAACATGTATATGAAGTTTTATTTTAATATTCCAAACCACTTCCTAGATATTGCCTATTGCGGGCGGACGAATGGACGGAAAGACTGACGGGCGGGCAACGCAAAAACTATATCCCTCCGCCTTCGGCGGGGGATAAAAACTGAATGAGCATCTGTTATATGATCCTTAGCTAATAACACATTTTGTCTGTAAACAAAAGATTGAATCAATAGCGTCTTCACTTCACAATGAATCAGAATCTGTATTAACGTTAACTCGAATAAAACCAAATGTTTAGAGCAAGTAAAACATGTTGTTATTTTTTAATATTTTTGACAACATTTTGAGCGAAATTTTGACCAAACCTATTCTTTTCTTGAAAACAGCTATGCAGTAGTACCGTAACTTTAACCCGGACCCAATAGCCTGCCTTATAGACAACATATATATATATATTTGGACTAGAACTTACTTTACTAATTTGCAAATATCAAATATATAGCCTGATAAGCATGAAATATTACTGGAAACCTTACAGCTTCAAGCTTTTGAAAACATTTTTATTTTTTCAAGGTAATATCTTTCCTATCTAAGCAGCAATGTATCATCG
>NW_026460141.1:0-66744 GCF_021730395.1 Mercenaria mercenaria | reverse complement strand
CTGCGGGATTTGGTAATACATTTGCGCATATGATTATGGTGACTAATTTTATGCCCTTTTGTCACAAAATAGCAAATATGATGTTCACAAATTCAAATAAAAACTGCATATTAACTTATTAGCCAAATTATCCATTTGTTACCCTGTCCGTTTCAAAAAATAATCTTTAAAATCATTGCGCAAATAACAAATTTATTGCGCTGTGCGTTTTATGAATTGCACAGGCTTACCAAGCTTGCGTAACATCCAGCGAAAGACAAAATTTAGTTCCAGAACATACTGCTAGTATTTTATTGAGTCGGGTACCTCTGAAAGCATTGGAATGTCTCTTACCAAAGAGTTTACCACATCGATGAAATTCATTTTAAATGACCCGAAAAAGATATGTGCAGTACGTTAATTCTTCCGCGAGACTTCGCGGATGAATCCTAATTACATTCTGGACACTTGTCGGCGAACACGCGTGACCTGTTTATAACAACGTTTCTACGACTTTGCGTGGGTTGAATTTTGCAGTCAGTAAGCGGATAAATTATTGGGAGAAGAAGCTCTTACTGGTTTGTTTAATTACTACTGATTTTAAAAATGATTTTATTTCTTGATTTTTCGAGAAATAAACAAATCGGCGAAACATTAAATTATATTTTCTTGTAGTTTTTGAAATCGAAAGTAGATCGTCTATGTTTGACTGCTTTGACGAAACGAAACAACTTTTTTATGAACTGATTTAAATAAGAGCTAATTTTACCGTAAACTTCAATGTCAGATACTGCCAATTGCTGCTAAACTGTCTTCGTATCATCACAATTTGTAAAACATATTATTGAAACTGGAGATTTAGGAAAGTGTAATCGTATCCGGATATAATATTTTGGGTAAACATCGAGCTGTGTGAAATTTTAACATTCAAGTAACAGACATGATAGATATTATTGTAACAGAAATGATTCTAGAATTTATTTTTATAACACATACATAGAATCTATATCAGACTCATGTTCTAGTCCTGAGGCGTGATCTGAAAGTAAAAATATGAAGTGACATACTTTGGATATTGTAATACTAAAAAGAATCTAGGTAATATTTAGAAATTTAAACATAAAAAGTTCAGTTAGAAATCGCACCAAAGGCCGTATCAAGGGTCTACATATTCAAAAATTTCTTGTGGTGATACCCCAAACCCTACTTGCAAGAGAGGGTATCCTACCCCCCCCCCCCCCCCCCCCCCCCCCCCCCCCCCCCCCCCCGATATTGCCCCTTTACAATTTGATACATTTGCCCTTTTACCACCTGCCACAATGCCCATTTCAAAATCTGACTGCAATTCAGAGCGGGAAGGAACCCCCCGCCCCCCCCCCCCTACACCCACCCTGCTACCGACCACGTAAAAATGGCTCAAACATTTTTCAGCCCAGTCTGGGCTTGTCTGTCTACATGAATCAAAATGGATAATTGAAAGTGCATGGACTTGGGGATTATTGTCATGGTTTTGAATGGGCTAACAGGTCTGAAATAGAATAAATGATGGTTTTTAACTAAAACAGAACTGCATTTATTAATATCGGTTATCTTTTCCGAAACTGGTAGCTAGTCTGAGTAACTTCCCTTAGTTTCGAATGCGCAATTTTCCCGTCAGTGTAAACATTCGTGACACTATATATTGACACTCAGCAACATTTACATATCTCTAAACGCAAAAGTAAGTATACTTTAAATTCACATCACTTATAATGTGATTGAACAATACCTAATATATGACACTGTTATTGCCAGGCCCGTTATCTGTAAAATATCTGAACAGTTCTTTCGTCCATCCGTTAAAAATTGTATGTGGCAATCTGCGCTGTAAAATTTTAATATATAAATTGTCATATTCAAATTTTATCATGTGCGAATATATACCAGTCGATAATTGCCTCTTTTGGCAATGCCGGAGGCAAATGTTTACTGGAAAAATAAATATAGTCATGGGCAGTATCTTAGTGTCAGCTGTCAAACTGTAGTTTGTACTTTCAACATTTTTATTTCTGCGAACCACTCTTCAATTTTAGAGAAATATATTGGGTTTAAATACTTGTATAATGTCAATCAAAGTTTTACTAGGCATCGATTGAATGTTCATTCATTTATTGTAACAAAATCTCTGTTTAGTTGGGGGGAAAAAACTAAAAACAAACCTAAACTGGTAGACTATACTATCAGTACATCAATCATTAGCCGACTCTCAGGCCCTTCAGGCCTTTGATTTACTATTTCGGAGGACATAACATACAAATAGGGGGTGGAGCAAGCCAAAAGATAGGAGGTGTGCAAGTTTATATCATGATAAAGACTTATGCAAGTTTTCAGCCATTTATATTAAATACTTTTTGAGTTTTGAGCTAGTGCATCACAAGGTGACAATGTGCATTTTTGACTATTTCAGGGGGCCATAACTCTGAAAGTAATGGGCGGACCAAAATGAAAAATAGGAGATGCGCAAGTTCATATCATGATTAAGACTCATGCAAAGTTTCATGAATCTATATCAAATACTTTTTGAGCTAGGCGTGTCACAAGGTGAAAATGTGCATTTTTGACTATTTCAGGGGCCATAACTCTGAAAATAGGGGCGGTACCAGACAAAAAATAGGAGGTGCGCAAGATCATATCATGATAAAAGCTCAAGCAAGGTTTCATCAATTTATATCAAACACTTTTTGAGCTAGGCGCGTCACAATGTGAAAATGTGCATTTTGACTATTTCAGGGTCTATATACAGTCTGTATACATACAGTCCACATAATTATACTATCTTGTGAGCGTCAAATTGCAATGTACTGTGTCAGTGCATGCGGGGGGTGGGGCGGTGGGGGCGGGGGGGGGGGGTTGGGTGCGGGGTACATTCATCACCTTAAATGATAGCTCTAGTTTTTTGGCAGTCTCACATGAATTTGACCAGATTTCCCAACATTCGTGTATCTGCAAGATAGCGTTGATACTTACCAGGTCATTTTTCGTAATTGTTTTAGTAATTTTGCCTATTGTTGCTTTCAGGGGACACATGTCTCATTTTGCTGAAAACATATTTCAAAAATTATAGTCTGTGAACTTATGTATTTTTCCAATTTTATTCCATGTATGATTTTCTTCATGTTGACCGCCATTTTCATGAACTTACTGACCTTGATCAAACAGATACCTCTACTATACTGGCAGTAAAACTTTTATTTTTGTCAGCAGCAATAGTAGATGGTCGGTGGGTTTAACTGCAATGCCATACTTCTATTTTTCGCTAAAGTTGAGGTGGAGGTCCCATAAAATACAAAATAAAAAACGCTGGTCTAATTATAATTTTAGCAATCTTATTTTCATTCAAACTTCCTGCGACACGTATCGGGTCCAGTTTTAGAAAATCAAACTTAAATTTTAGTAAATTAGTTTAGTGAATCGACTGTCTCAAATTACCAAATGAGTAGGTAAATTTTGAAATATTAACAACAGCCAAAATTAAGCAGAATAAATAAATATGCGTTTCAATCATTTTTAGTATAAATGCGTTTCAGTCATTTTTAGTATAATTAATTTGCTATTTTCTTAATAACTGCAACGTATTTGTAGATTTTGTACCGGTCACGGACTCAACTAGTGGCAATCCTATTGGTTATACAGACATCCTTCCAATCATAAACGCTGTTGCGATCGTTGTGACAAGCACGATTTACTGCGTACGTGAATATTTGAAAGTGAAACAGCATCGTAGAGGCAGAACAAGGACAGAGGGAAGAATACCTATGGATGATATTGAGATTGGTATTACTTCCGTTGCAGAAAGTGGCGAAGGTAGCCAAGGACAGGAAACAGATAATCGGAATGAGAACCTGTCTATTAAGGTATGTAACAAACTTTTTCATTGGTCAGCAAGCGGTTTCTATTTCAAAGCTAAACGTTTTACGCCCACAAATTAGAGTTGAACTGATTTTGTTTCAGAGGACTATCACACAATTATAGAGGTATAATTAAAATATTAAAAAAACCAAAACGAAACAAGAAACAACAAAAACAAACAAATAAACGCACAAAAAACAAACAACAACAAAAAAAAAAACAACAACACTATACTAAATGAGAACATAAAGTAACAGTTGATATACATTTAAGCTGGGATTTTTATACGCCCAAAGTGGACGTGTAATGATTGCGCTTGTCGTCCGTCAGTCTGCTAGAAATTTCATTTCTGCTCAATAACGTAATAATGCTTCAACCTGTAACGTTCGAAGATAATTTAATTTTGAGATCAGTGAGCCAATGGTCACAGTCAAAATGGCCGTTAGTAAAAAAAAAAGAATATTCAATTCAACAAAGGCCTCTCTTGATTCGAAAATTTCTAAATCAAGTTCATCGTCACTGTCGTGCTACTTTCGTGCTACATCGTCACTGTCGTGCCACAGCAGCCACTTTTGAAGTCAGTGGATCAAAATACAAGGTCGCAGCGACCGTTAAGACAAAAGTCGTTTTCACATCTTGAGATGTTTTTGGTGCTCTGTGCTTCCGAGACATCTACCCTTATCTCTTATCTTTTGTTCAGATGGACGTATTCTATTATGTTGGTGGTCGTCCGTCCGTTTGCAAAAATAATTCCAACTCAAAAAATTCTCAAGGCTTTGACATATGGCGCTCAACTAGATAGGTGTATTATTCTTCGTAAAGCGGTCATTTTTCTTATCATATTAAATAATTTTTGTTACAAATGATTCCAATACTTTTGCAAACATTTAAACTTAATATCTTGAGTAGCGAATTTGATTGCATGATAGAATTTGCAAACAGTTCCGAAATTTTGTTGCAGGACCAACTGGATATTGGAGCAATCCCCAGAACGAATGAAGACGAAGAAAGAGTGGACATGCCTGTACGTTGGCAGCCCACACTCGACCTACCTGATATTTTTATTGAAACGCCTAGCCTGGACCCACAGACACTTAGTTTGATCAATCCGTCAAATGGCACTGATCAGCAAGCACTATAATGTAGTAAGTATTTAGATAATCATTATCATGAAATGTTTTCTTATATAATTATATAAACCATGATATTAAACGAACCTTATTCTCCTTCGTTTGATCAATACGACTTTGAAGGGTTAGTTTTAAAAAAAACTGTATAAGGGTAATTCTTTTATGTTAACTAGTTTCATGTAACTTGCCGTTAAATTCCTGACTAATTTGTCGTCTGAAACAATAATATTTTGCATGTTGGATTTTCATATTTCACTTAATACTTTTATTTGCTATACCCATCTATATTTAGATTTAGATGATACTTTTTAGTAAATATCACTTGATTTGACCTATCTACGTTCTAGCTGATGGAAATTAGGATACTAGGCATAAGTGACATTTTAAATATGAATTTTCAAATAATTTTCCAAAGATACGTATACAGTGTTAATGTTCTGGTTAGTATTAGTAGGTTTTGAATTTGAGGAGACATGTATTGTTTGTTTAGCTCAAAATGCTGCTGCTGACATTTTATTGGCTGAAAATATAATTTGTGATATTATACGCACAGACTTACAGGAATATACAGGTGGAACAGTTGGCAAAATTCAGTGCTTCTAATTACACAATGGATTTCGTAACAATATTTCGTACATTTTAATGGCATACGTAGTTAATAATACAAGCTATGTCATCTATAACTTTGACATCTAGTATGCACAACTGTTATGATTTACACGATCTACGTATGCTATGGTAGGTTTACATAAGAAAATTACATGAAAATGACTATAAAATGCCATATTATACCGAAACACAACGGATTAGGAGATGCTTAATTTCAGTATATATAGGTAGTAAAATGGTAAACAAGGATGCTAGAAATAACCACGACCTTATAACTGAAGATAAAATACATTTTATTACTTTCATACCATTGACCCCTTACCTCTTCAGAGGCTTTTAAAACTGATATCAGTTAAAAATGATTGTGGATATTCAATATCGCATGAAAATCTAACAGACGTGAGTGTGATTCATTAAGAAAATGTGATTATTTTCCTTTCCTCCATTTGGGGAAATGTCCAATTGAGCCGACAAGTAAAGTATATGCCAATTAAATGGAGAGTCGTTCCTGGTAGGGTATATAAATCCACCGAATTTATTTTGTACTCACTTATTGTACACCTTGCACAAGCATTTGGAAATATGTATGTTGCGCGTTTACATAAACGACGTTATCTCCAATTGTTTTCTGGTTTGTCTTTTTCCTTTCGAAACTATGTCCCATAAATTTATCTGTGTATATCATTTCCATTTTCATTAGGCATTTGTAAATGGGGTATTTCTTTTTGTGATAGATGTCTAAAAGAATAATCTTATTCGCTAGTACTCTGACAAGAATGTCAAAGCTATTTCTACGTCGAGCAGAAAATCTCGTTTTTCCCGTCTCATAGCAGTAACAGAGTTGGAATATGCAATAAGTTTAGAAATTTGACTGTGTTAAGCGTTTCTTATTTTACTCCAGGTACAGAACATGCTACAAGCACATGGAAATTGGATCAAGTCGAAAAGTGTTATATCATTGCAAAGTTTCTAGCCCTTGGAAAATGGAAGATCTGAAACTCGCAAAACTTCAACACTGTGACACAGAATATATCTGAAATGTCAACCCGATGAAATTTGGTATAAAATGCACCTTGAAAAACACAGTAAGAAGTTAAGCTGGCTGAACAGAGAAGCAAAGACAAACGGGGTAAATGGAACAACCAACCACTTTCCGGGCACTTAGAAACTGAAGGCTTTTCTACAACCTCCATTATTTCCAAACATTGGCTAAATAGATTGAATACTTACTATAACAACATCAATTTAGTATCTACATGATCCCAATTTCTGAACTCGGCATTTGCATTTGATATTTGTAGGCCGTTTAGATCAGTTAAGGGGGAAATTATGAACATGTTCAGTTTTTCTTTTGTGTGTCTCAATTGTGTTTATGTTGGATTAAAACAAGGTTATGTTACTGGAAGTGCTCATCAGACATTTTATACACAGCAAAACACATGTTATCATCATATCGCCAGACACGTTATTTCTTGTTTTAATGTTTAGCTCACCAGAGCACGAAGTGCTGAAGGTGACCTATTGTGTCCAGTCATTGTACGGCGTCCTTCGTCGTCCGTCAACATTTGCCTTGTTAACACTCCAGAGGCCACATTTGTTTCCCAATCTTTATGAAACTTGGTCAGAATGTTTGTCTTATGATCTCTAGGTCAAGTTTGGAATTGGTTCATGTTGGGTCAAAACTAGGTCAGTAGGCCAGATCAAAGGAAAATCTTGTTAACACTTAAGTGTCCACGGTTTAAGTTAGAAACCCATGAGAATTGGTCAGAACGTTTGTCATGATTACCTCTATGTCGGGTTAGAATCTCGGTCATATGGGGTCAAAAACTAAGCCACCCGGTCAAATTAAAGGAAAAACAGGTCAAATTTGAGACTGGATCATGTGGGGTCAAAAATTATGTCAGTAGGCCAGAGCGATATAGGGCCATCACGGCCCTCTTGTTTTGATATTTGGAAGCTCTAGAAAAGAGTAATGGAGATAACTGTTGTGATAATAAAGTTTTACATGATCAAGTTTATTGTTTACTAAATATTTGCTATATAATTTAATGTATTTGGTTTGATTTTGAAAATCCTAACAATGGTAAGTAAAATATAGAACTTATGATTATGTAAAGAAAAAAGAATAGAATAGTCAGGTTGTTAAGAAACTTTAAGTTTTGAGAAGAACACTATCATAAAAATGAATGTAAAATTTATTATGAACATTTCATTTAACAAAAACCTTTTGATCCGGGGATACTGTTATTATCAATGGATTTTCCCTAGCACGTGATAATAAGAAAGCTATTGATAAGTTAAAAATGTTTTCATTTTATGACACTTGGAATGATTATTTGAAAAATAATATGCTCTATGTTTTCTGTGTTTTGTATTTATTTTTTCATTTCTATTGAAAAAGAACTTATGGCGCGTACCTTTTACACATTTTACATGAAAGAGATTCCATTGAAACTGCATATTAATGATGACCAAGCGGTAAAGATGTGCATGACATACCTGTTCTGGGTTGGAAAAAGTGTATACGGCACCTACAACCTTTTTTTCCTCTCAAACATGTGGACCAAACATTTTTCAAAGTTCTTAAATTATTCCAGTTAGTGTTTGTACACAAGACTGATGACCATGAAGTATAGATGTGCCTCTTGCATGAACGTAGGTGGTACTCGTATTCCCCTCACGTTTGTGGGGCATTCTCCTTTCACATTCATGAAACTTCAGTCACATTATCACCTTGATATGTTCACATGGATGATATGTTTTTCTCGGGTTGGCAAGGGAAACGATTTTTGCTTTATTTTTAGAAATAGCTGGTCACTTTATTTACGTCCAACACGTTCTTAAGAAATTGATTAGTATGTTTTTTTTTTGTTTTGTTTATTTGTTTTGTTAGGTTTAACGTCACACCGACACAAGTATAGGTCATATTATACTATTTTATGTTTTTGTATTATAAGAAATTGAACAGTATGTTTTGTTTTTGTTTTGTTTATTTGTTTTGTTAGGTTTAACGTCACACCGACACAAGTATAGGTCATATTGTACTATTTTATGTTTTTTGTATTATGAAACCTACAAAATGTCAATTTGAAAAGGATTGTGTTTATCAAATAAAGTTCTTTCTTTTCAATTCGTTTTTCGTTTTTAGCTCACCTGAGCACGAAGTGCTCAAAGGTGAGCTTATGTGATCGCCCTGTGTCTGTCGTCCGTCGTCCGTAAGTCGTCCGTCCGTCCGTCGTCAACAATTTGACTGTTAACCCTCTAGAGGTCACAATTTTGGCCCAATCTTAATGAAATTTGGTCAGAATGTTACCCTTAATAAAATCTTGGACGAATTTGATATTGGGTTATCTGGGGTCAAAAACTAGGTCACCAGGTCAAATCAAAGGAAAATCTTGTTAACACTCTAGAGTTCACAACTTTGACCCAATCTTAATGAAACTTGGTCAGAATATCACTCTCAATAAAATCTTGGTCAAATTTGATATTTGGTCATCTGGGGTCAAAAACTAGGTCACCAGGTCAAATCAAAGGAAAATTTGTTAACACTCTAGAGGTCACAATTTTGACCCAAACTGAATGAAACTTGGTCAGAATGTTGCCTTTAATAAAATCTTGGACGAGGTTGATATTGAGTCATATAGGATCAAAACTAGGTCACCAGGTCAAATCAAAGGAAAAGCTTGTTAACACTGTAGAGGCCACATTTATGACTGTATCTTCATGAATCCTGGTCAAAATATTAATCTTGATGGTCTCAAGGTCCAGTTTGAATCTGGATCATGTAAGATTAAAAACTAGGTAACCAGGTCAAATCAAAGGAAAAGATATTTAACACTGTACAGGCTACATTTAGGACCATATCCTAATGAAATTTGGTCAAAATCCTAATTTTGAAGATCTATAGGTCAAGATCAAATCTGGGTCAGGTGGGGTCAAAAACTAGGTCACTAGGTCAAATCAAAGGAAAAGCTTGTTAACATTCTAGAGACCACATTTATGACTGTATCTTCTTGAAACTTAGTCAGAATGTTTATCTTGATAATCTTTAGGTCAAGGTCGAATCTGGGTCATGTGAGGTCAAAAAATAGGTCACCCGTTCAAATCAAAGGAAAAGCTAGTTAACACTTTTGAGACCACATTTATGACCATATCTTAATGAAACTTGGTTAGAATGTTTATCTTGATGATCTTTAGGTCAATAGATCAACTGAGCGATACAGAGCCTTCATGGTCCTCTTGTTTACTCACTCACTACACACTACACGACACACGTCTTTATGTAATCGTAGACCATTCATTTACTGTAGCTCTTACTCTAAATCAGACTTACAGACTTAGATTCACAACTGGGTGAATAAATGGCTCGTGGATTTCAGTCCTTCCAAAATTGAAACGCTCCTAATCTCAAGAAAAAAGAATAAAGTAAATCACCCAGTCTTAACAATGAACAACATTCCAATCAAAGCTGTCGAACATCATAATCACCTTGGCATTACTTTTGACAACAATGGGAAATGGCAGTCACATATCGCAGCAACCACAGCTAAAGCATGGCAAAGACTATGAATATTAAGATCTTTGAAATTTATACTTAACAGAAAGTCTCTTATACATATCCTTTAACCGACCTCTCGTCGAATACAGCGACTCTGTCTGGGACAATTGTACCATAGAAGAAAAAGAAATATTGAATCCGTACAAATTGAGTCAGCGAGAATTGTAACGGATGCAACAAAAGTATGAAACATAGAAAAACTTTACATTGAACTCAAAAAGGAAAAATTAATCGACAGAAGAAAAGAGCATAAACTGACAACCTTTTACAAAATGAATCACAATATCGCCCTAGATTACTTATCTCAACTCAAACGCAATCAGGATATAGTCTCCGCAACATTAAAAATACCGCTTAAATTCATACAACGTACTCAGTTGTATAAAGACTATTTTTATTACCTTCTGTTATACGTGACTGGAATGCTCTTTTTGAATCAACAAAACTAGCTCCATCTCTGTCTGCTTCCAAAAACAAACTCAACGCAAACTGCCAAAAACCCCACTCTTACTATTATCATGGTACAAGGAATGAACAAGTACTTCACACCAGACTACGGCTAGGATGTAGTTCTTTAAATCATGACCTTTTTCGAATACAAATTTCTGAATCACTTTATTGCTCTTGTGGTGAAATCGAAACTGTAAATCACTTTCTTCTCGCTTGTCACAAATATTCTGCTCAAAGGCAAAGATTCTATTCAACTTTGCTTTGTCCTGTAACGTACCAAAACTCAAAATACGGGTCGGAAAATCTTTCTACTGTCTAAATGCTCTGATCTTTTCAACAGTGCAGAAATGCATCCTCGCTACTGGGCGATTCACATCGTAGTCTCACGAACTTAATAAATAAATGTTTTGTTGTTGTCATTTTTTTCTTCTCTATTCTCCAAAATATGTTTGCCTACGTAGTCGTACACTAAACAACGCAAGACAAACTTTCAAGGAGCTACATAATAATATAAGCCTCTAAAGGCTTGTTTACATATCCTTACACTAGAAACCTATGTTCATGTTATTATTTATTGCTATACAAAACTGTTTGACTTTGTGTATAATTTATAATGAAAATAAATATTGTTTAAACTAATAAATCTGAAACTCGAAACTTGCGGCACATTTGGTTATCAAGAAATGATTGTCTGAATTCAAAGTAGATTTCTCACTTACATTGAATGGAGAAAAAATCTAAATGGGAAATAAGTGTGATTGTCTTCCTAGCTGCAGATATACCTTAGCTTAGCAGTGTGCTTTTTAATCCTCCGCCACGAGCGGTGGGGTTATAGGAATAGTCACCGTCCGTCCTTCCTTCCGTCCTTCCGTAACATTTTGATGCCACTCTGTAAACATATCTCCCAAACCACTTAAAGGATTTTCATGAAACTTGAGTCAAATGATCACCTTATCAAGACGATTTGCAAAACTTATAAGGCAAGCATGTTGATTCAAGGTCAATGTCACAACTCAAGGTTGAGCCATCAATTTTTTGTCCGCTTTGTATCTCCTAAACCCCTTAATGGATTATCATGAAACTTTGGTCAAATGATCACTTAATCAAAACGACATACAGAACGTATGAGTCAGTCATGTTGGCTCAAAATCAAGGTCACAGCATGAGGCAAAATCATTAAGTCGTCCATTTTGCGTCCGCTCCGTATCTCCTAAACTCCTAAAGTGATTTTCATCAAACTTGGGACAAATAATCACCTCATCAAGATAATGTGCAGAAGATATGAGTCAGTCTTGTTTGCTCAATGTCAAGGTCACGGCTCAATGTCAAAGGTTTGGGCCTTCAATTTTGTGTCCGCTCTGTATCTCCTAAACCCCTCTAAGGATTTTCATTATACTAAGGTCAAATGATTACCTCATCAAGACAATGTGCAGAACTTAATAAGCAGCCATGTCAACTCAATATCGAGGTCAAAACTCAAGATCAAAGGTTTGAGCCTTCATTTTTTGTCCGCTCTGTATCTCCTACTATTTTTAAGGATTGTCATGAAACTTGGGTCAAATGATCACCTTATCAAGACGATGTGCAGAAATTATGAGTCAGCCATGTAGGCTCAAGGTCAATGTTACAACCAAGGTCAAAGGTTTGAGCCTTCCATTTTGTGTCCGCTCTGTATCTCCTAAACCCCTTGAAAGATTTTGATATGACTTGGCTGTAATATTCCCCTTGCCAAGACAACGTGCAGAATTCAAAATTCACCCATGTCAGCTCAAGTTAAGGTCACAACTTAAATGTTTCCCGCTTCAACCCAATTACATCAACAATTTCACTATCCATAACAGCGGCGGGGGATATAGCTTTCTTTCAGACTGCCTTGTCATATTTAAGGGAGTACAGAAGTCCATTGCTTTTAAAGTACTATGCAGATGCAGCTTTCTATAGTTTGTTTAGTTAATTCATTCTTCCAAACTATATTCTTAAACAAGATAATTGGTAAGGGTAGATTTCTTGGAAGCACAGAACACCGAAACACAGCGTTAGAACCACACAATTGCAAAAAAGGTCAACAACAACAGCAAGAAGCTGTAATGAAAAATATTATAGACGGGTTACTTCAAAAATCCAACATGTACATATAAATTTATGCCAAATATAGATAGAGAGGAAGGAAGTGGTAATGGGTAAAAAGGGGTGAGGGAGGAAGTTGAAGGGGAAAGTAGAACAAAGATGAATATACAGGTAGAATTTACTATTGATGGTAAAATTTGAAAATGCAGAAAGTTGTTGTTAACTCTTAAAATCCTTTTAATATGTGTGCGTTAAGTTTTCATAAACACACACGTATTTTCTTTCATTCTGTATTTCAGACGTTAAATGAATCATTTTATTTCTTAAGAGGGAAATAATTTATGAGCTATGGATTATATTAGATATGTAATTGCTCTACCTTGTTATTTGAAAACGTATATACACGCCTTTGAATGTATCATTTTCATGTTATATTAAATAATGATTTTAAATAGTTTTGAAATGACATAAAGACAATTATTGAATAACATGTATTTTATACGATTGTAAGCCCAGATAAACAAAGTGTATTTTAATGAGTTTCATTGAAGGTAATTATAGATCATTTACATGAAAACAGAGACAATAATGAATATATTCCTTATTACTGATATTTGTCAGTAGCCTTGGAAGCCGTTGATAATATTCGTGATTTGTCAGAAGAAATCATACCTAATATCTATGCATTAAAGATCCCACTTAATTTGCGCTAATTAGTGTTAATTGGCATTCATCGAGTTTCTGATATTATCAATTATTGTAAATTTGCAGGTAGCAAAATTTTTTTAGAAATTTTCAGACTGGATACCCAGGCTATTTTGTCAGGATTGAGGTTCGGACCTTGATGTTTACAATAGTTTAATGTAGAATATTGCACAGTTCTTGTTTTAACTATGCCCTTTATTTTTGTTTTCTACCGTTTAAAATTTCGAATCAGACTCTGACTAAATTTATTAACAACGGATAAAGTTATAAAATACATTATTGGAATTGTCTCCGTATTAAAACACGGTGACACTGTAACACCCCTTTGTACTCGCAATACTGTAATGTTGATATTGTACTGCTTTCAATGGAACTCAGATCTGTATTTTCCACGTTGAGTACGATATTTATATAATATTGGTCAGTTTATTTGATACTGGACTGCACGAGGAAAACGATTAATATACACATTCAATTTACTCGACGTGTAGTTCAATATTTTGCAATAGTTGGATTCCATACAAATGCATTATTGTAACCCATTGAAAGCAGATCAATTTTATAACACGGCACTGAAAGTGTAAAAAAAATTAATATCAATAAAATCTATAAAAAGATCCTTTGGAAGCATAGAAATCAACCAAGCAGAATAATAGCAGACTCGGTTTGATTGAGTCTGTTCATTAGAGGTAATGAAATGTGCAACACCTCTTACGCCCCCTAGCACCGGCTTAAGTGGAACTCTATTACACGTATGTTGAATGGACTCCATGATCCCAAAGGAAACAAAGTTTTATGTATAGATGCCTCATCAATATGGAAGTACATGTAATCGCAATATGTTTTAAATAACATTATGTAGTTTTTTTGTGTTTTTTTCTTATTTTTTTTATGTATGCGTGTTTATCCCTCTGCATAAAAACAGTTTTAAAAGGTCAGTGATGATCGTTCTTAGAGGCTATGCTGTAGTAGGTTCCTGCGTTTCTCGACGAGGGAGGACATACTGGTCATACAGTCCAAAGTCCCCTATATTGAACGAAGCGGTTATGTACTGCTTGCTTTAACTTTGAAAGTAAAGATTAACTAATTTACTCTACCTTTAACTGAAGACAAATCAACCATTATAATTCGAAAGTGTTTGTTTCACGTGTACAGTATTTCAGTCACAAAAATAGTAGTATTAATTACTGATTAGTAAAAGTAATAATTTACGAAAGTTCAGTAGATAATTGCATCCTCATACATATTCCAGTTTGTTTCTGTCACAGTTCAAATTTTTCCGTATACGAATAGAAAAAAATAAACCAAAGCGTTCATGGCTTTCATACACGTTTCTTAATGTTGTATTTTTGTTGTAAGGTTTGAGCTAGGAATTTCTTTTAGCATTAACCATCAGATTTATATACCGTTTAATATGTTCAGATTTCTTGTTAATTTGAGTATAACATTTAATGTACCTTCAAACAAAATCATGTTGAAAAGATGAAACATATAGGTGGGTTTCTATGGAATGTCAGGCACATTTCTGACTACGACATTCGAAACGATAAATGTTTAATAATTTAATTGACTATTCTAAGTCCTACTAACACATTTTATCCACACAAGTTGTTTTTTTCCGTCGAAAATATTGGCGATATCCGTATTGAAAAGAAAAAAACACGCTTTTTTCGTTAGCGCATGAAAATTGATATTTGGCCTGCACGCCCTATTAAATCATGCGTTTAAGAAACGCGTTACATCTCGTAAAATGGGAACTTCCGTGTTCTTTTCAAAATATAAACGTGTATAGCACCCTACATGTAACAAACTTCTTGAATATGAAGCATTTGCAATCTTTTTTTTTTCAGACTGCCTATTGAAAAAACATCTGCAAATCAGGTGTCCAAGTTATTAAAAAACACACGCTTGAATGAACCTTGGTTTTGTCCTAAAGTTTTGGAATTTTGTACTCGTATATTCTATTCTATTTTATGCTTTCGGATGAAATACTGAAATATAAGTGAAAAATAATAAATAATATATTAGCTTTCCGTTTTGAGAGAAAAAAAATAAAACAACAGCAAAAAAAAAGTCATAGAAAGAAAGAGTTGTTTCAACTAAAACTTGAACAGCATGTAAAACATGTATATTACTCCACTAAACAGGTGTCAGCTGATTGAAGTTTCTCTCAATTGAAAGGAAACAAAGTTAGAAAAACAATAAATTAAAAAATAAAGATGCTTTAAGAATGTTAGCCCAGATGTGTAGTGCGTAAAACTTTTTTTTGTAAATGATTTCATACTGAAAATCTTATTTTATTTTAGAACACTTTAAACTAGTCTAACATTGTTTTATTACTAAATTAAAGTTTATAGAATGTACAATGTCCTTTCTTTTCCTTTATAACCACGTTTGAAACGAGTTTGCTGTAGAAGTGGTTGATTTAGTCTATATAAAGAATATATATATACACGCCTCCTAGTGAAACCTTTATTACAGAGTACAACTGTACAGTCTTTCACTTAGCCTTCTTTGTGGCAATGGTGTCTAGTGACGAATCCTGTATCTGTCACTTTTGCCCCACTAAGAACAATAGAAACCTAGGCCTCCTATTGATATTTATCTAATTATTGAAGTGAGCTTTGGTGTGACTTTTGAGCATTTACATGTATAACGCAAATATTCATTTTTTGTTCGGTTTGGTTTGCCACTTTCCAGGACAGCCGTCCTTCAGTGCTTTCAGCGTTTTGATTGTTTTTGTTAATACATTGTACCTGGCACATTATAGCGAGGCGGAAGCATAAAACTATGATAAACTTGGTTTCAATATGAATTTGACTTATGCATACTCTTATTGAAGTTGTTATCACAATGAGTGACAGTGTCTGAGGCACTCTAAGGGTGAATATATTTTAAGTAGTCCGAACTAGAGTACTATAAAATATTATATATCCTTAGGACACCGAGCACATTTTTATGCAATCTCACAAGGCTAATAATATCTGTCATGTGTTTACGAATCGGATAGAAATATCCGTCCCGAGGGCACCTGCGCATTGGGCGGTAATGAGACTTGCCGAATTACCGCCCATGCGCAGGTTGCCGAGGGATGGATATTTCCATCCGATTCGTAAACACATGACTGATATTTTTTCTTGCATATCGTCTACATGTTAGCATTTTATTCTGGCAGATTATTTTTCTTGCATAACATATTTTACAAATAACAGGTAGAAATATTTTCTTTGTAGCACTCTTTCTTATAGAAGAGCGCATGAAATTAACGTCAGTAAGCAAAAGTGAGACGATATTGTGAGGTCAGAACGGAAAAACTCAAATTAAGTTTTGTTACAAATTTTGCCTTATAATCCAGTTTCATGGTCAGCTTTTAACGAGAATTTGCAAGAATTCTCTCCCTTCATTGCTGACTGTGTGAAAGCAATTCTCTTCAAACTGGATTGCCTCCCTTACATTAGCTAAAGTCGTGTCATTCATGACCTAAGTCAATAATTCTTTGTTATGGATTTTGCATTGATCTAATATTTTGCTTCAAGTAACCGTAATACACGGAAAATAAGGTCGCATGTTACTCTATAGACAGCAACAAAATATGTAGTTTTTTTATATATAAATAATGTTTTATAGATTCATATAGAAGTTTTATTCATGTAAAGATATAAAACGTTTCTGTAAAAAACCCACAACATTATGTTAGCTTCTGATATTGCGAAATCCGTGTTGTCATGTAACAGAAAATGAAAACATTTAAATAAATTTCTTTTCTTTTGAAACTTTTTGAAATCCCGCCAAACATTAAAATCTGAGAATTATTTCATAAACGAACTTTCCCACAAACACATGTATACATAATAGTTTTCCTCGAGAAAAACGAAACTTTTGTGATGATACATGTATTCCCATTTTGACTGATTTTTCTTGTCCATATAACGGTACTTTTGTTTAACTTTCATGCCTAGATGGTTACTCTTTAAAACATGATAAAATAAAGTAATAAACTAAGCAATACTCTATTTGACAGGCAATGGGGAAGAAAAACCCGAGTAATTTGACAAATTAAAAAAAAAATACATGTTACTAAAACACGCACACACATGTTTTATTAACTGGTCGTGATCCAAGGTTTTCCATAGAAATCAAAGACAGAAAGAATCTATTGTATTATGAATCAAGTTTCTGATTTTTTTCTGATCAGCATTGGTGTATGTGTATCATAGAGATCCTAACTCATTTTGTTAAACAATTAGCTCTGATTCATCCCGTCTCCTTATTTATAGTGTCTAAGTTACTTGGTTATACATAAAATCAAATATGCCATTCAGATATGTGTTTGTACATACTATACAATTTATCATGAAATCAAACTGATCGTGAAACTAAAGTCTTTAGCTGTAAAGGTGGCTGTTTTTCATGTTTTCCACGAAAAAAAAAACCGTGACAAAAAATGTAGGTCGTACTAAAGAGATAATCCTGCCGTGCGTGCAAACTCGTGAAAAGCGTGCCTATTTTTTTAAGCTTGAATTTCATTTTTAAAATAGGCATGATATTGCGCGTCTTTTAATTTCACCCTTTCTTTGTACATCAAAGAAATGTAATTATTATCGCTTCGAAATTAACTATCCTTCATTAGTTTTATACTTCATTTGTTTCTATTGTGTATGTTTTGGCGGGCTTTTGCACGAACATTTCGTGCAATTCTGCCAGTATATATAGGTTTTTTCGCGCTTTATCTCCACTCGAGGTTAAAATTTGGCAGCAAACATACGTTTATGCCCACCCTCCCTCCCAGTTGAATTTGATAATTTGGTAAATTTGTTCGAGGCTTTCAACTCTTAAGCTTTAATATTCATTTAATTGTCATTATGATTTCCATATTTTAAAGTGAAATGTTTAATTTTAAATATATTGCTTTGTAGCACAATAGATGTAAAACAGGTATTTCATTTTATAGCATCTATATGTTAACATGATTTTCACATTTATATTAGTGTCGTTTCAGATTTTTACAATCACACAAAGTCATCCCAAGAGACGAGGGCACTGTCGAGGACAACATAAATTTGACATCTTGTATTGTTGAATATTTACTCCGCGATACATTGTTCGCGATATTTGCTGCCAAATATATACCTTAAACCTATTCATGTTTTGGTTTTATGTTATTAGTTAATTGAGATAAGAGAATAATTAATTTACTCACAGCTTTAGCGTGAGTAAACTATGCTTGTGTCTTTAGTTTAAAGCCCTGTTCCCGCCCTACCTTTTAACCTTGAATTGTCACTGAAAAAGCATGAAAACCCTGACTATGAACAGTGACACGTGTTAAAATATAGTCTATTTTATGTAAAATTCCATATGAAATATTTGTGGTTTTGCGTGCTAAAGTGTGGCACGTGGCCGTTAACTGTTACCTATTGTAATCATGGGTTGCATACACACTAAAGAATTTGAATAGCCGGGAAGCAGGGCTTTAAATAAATGTACACATTCTCTTCCCCCTCTTACCCGCTTTTAGTGAGCGCCTAACTTGCAAATCACACTATTTCATTTTTTGTTGGAATTAACGTCGCACCGACACACGATAGGTCATATGGCGACTTTCCGGCTTTAATGGTGGAGGAAGACCCCAGGTACCCCTCCGTGCATTATTTCATCACAAGCGGGGTCCTGGGTAGAACCACCGACCTTCCGTAATGGCTTCCTCACATGAAGAATTCAACGCCCCGAGTGAGGGCTCCGAGTGAGGCTCGAACCCACATCGATAAGGGGCAACAGATTTGAAGTCAGCGGCCTTAACCACTCGGCCACGGAGACGCCCACAATTTAATTAAAAAATATTTTTTGAAGTAGTTTTTGTCCTGTCGTCGAATATTTCAATATTTGAAAGATATTTAGCTTTCAGTCGGAACTTATGTAATTTATGTTGATTCGTATTGTTCTCATAAACAGTTTGGGGAAATATCAAAGCTCTATTCTATTCTGTTCTTTTTTTGTGACTAATTAGACAATTATGAACGTTATTATTTCAAAAGACTGTATGAGCCGCGCCATGGCAAAACCAACATAGTGGGTTTGCGACCAGAATGGATCCAGACCAGCCTATGCATCATGAACCATACTGTTCGCTTTCAAAGCCTATTGCAATTAGAGAAACTGATAGTGAACAGCATGGATCCTGACCAGACTGCGCGGATGCGTAGGCTGGTCTGGATCCATGCTGGTCGCAAACCCACTATGTTGGTTTTCTCAAGGCGCGGCTCAATTATTGAATCGTACGTCAGTTGTTGGTATATGCAGTTCCGTAAATTAACACGGTTTAAGATACATCAGAACTTTAAGAAATCCACAAGTTTTTTTATTTCTTGATATACTTTGAAGTAAAATGGAAGCAAGAAGCCTTTACCCTATTACACTTAAAGTTATATTATTGTATTGTTTATAAAGTCAAGAATACCTACATATGTGATAATAAATTGTCATGCTTTGGAAAATATGATTTATTTGCCTCTAAAGTAAGACAAATTGATAAGTTTACTGTTTTTCACTATATGTTCAATATAAGCGACGGTGATACTTTTAAAACAAAATTGGAAGCAAGAAAATGTTTAGTTAGAATAAATATTTTTACATCAAATTGAAGAGAAGAAATTGAAGTTTACTGTCATATCTGATAAAATATTCACAAACCAAAAGACATATTTGAAATTAATCATTAAAAATAAATATCCTATATAATCTATTGCTCAAAGTAATATCAATAGGGAAACCAATATTGATTATCGGATAATTTTCAAGGGGGACAACCTACTACGATAAGCCAGTCAAATATAATAAAAGCTGGGGATGATAAAAAATCGACTCGATAAAAAACGTAAAATTTTGGTATGTTGTTTCACAGTGTGTGCACGTCTAGTAGACACATAAATACTTTAATTTTTCAATATTTGACGATATTTTACCCCTACGCCATAAAGAAATGACACGTTTAATCGTCATTTTTTAAACAAAATAATCTAAAGAATATGCGAAGCTGCATGTATTTCTTATTGATGTGGGGAAGTTGACAGTTACTTTCAGAGAACAATTTGTACTGATACAGAATCCATGAACACTGGTTTATTCTTAGGTTAGGTTAACTGTCCGCCGATACATAACTGAAATAAGGTTGAAAAACGGTGTTAAACCCAAGACAAACAAACACATTTTAGACATACAGTGCAAGAACAATACAATTGCAGCTTTAGAGAGTTTATGTACGGATACGGATCTCGCTTAAGTTATCAGATGCGACCATAAAACAGTAGAAATAACGCCTGACCAACTTTGCTAACTAGAGCTAGATACTCCTGTGAAGAAAATCAAAATTCTGTCTGAAAAGAAATTCAAAACAAGAACTTTTTAAAAAGTTATTAATCAGAGATTTACACAGAGAAAAACACTGAACATAGAAATTCTCGAAACCCTATGTTTATTTTTCCAAACTGCTAACAGTCTAGATCTAGGGCTATTTAAAGGTTTATACTTATCATCTCTTTAGAGTAGGGGTGGAATATAAGTTCTCTTTGTAATCGGACATCAAAACAAAACCGTTTTCGAAACAAGATTATTGCGACAATATTTGCAAAATTCATGTTAAATTCATTAGAAAAAAAATAAAACTGGTGAAATTAAAAAAAAAAATGCTTTCAGTCGGGTTCGATCTTCAAACCTCTGGCGAGTAAAGCGAGCGCGCAACCACCAAGTTACAGTCTGCACGATTATGCTATACATAACTGATTTCAGTTCCGGCAGCATACATTGAAAATCAAGATAAATCAAAGAAATATAGAATGAATTATTTTATAGCTCTTTGTGTAAGTATATAGGGCACTGTTTTTTTTATTTATCAAACACTCATTTACATTGTTATTCACAGTTCAAAAGAATAAGCGGGTCGCTATAATCATCCGTAATTGGCGTAAACTGCAAGCGTCTATTGACTCCGATTCAAACAAACATCATACTGTTAAAGTATAAAACTAGTTTATTTCAACGGGTTTTCGAAATCACAGGAGTAATTAAAAAATCG
This sequence comes from Mercenaria mercenaria, assembly GCF_021730395.1. Lineage (NCBI taxonomy): Eukaryota > Metazoa > Mollusca > Bivalvia > Venerida > Veneridae > Mercenaria > Mercenaria mercenaria. The sequence goes on along the minus strand of NW_026460141.1, from coordinate 45,290 downwards.
AAAGATTTTCCCTGTATGTATATTATTGGAGGGGGAAGAAGCATTTGTACAGGCCGGTATGTCTTCGACAACAATATGGCGTCTTCCTCGGTAATGAAGCGAAGAAGGGGGTCATGTGGTCAGTTTTGGCGCGATCTTTTTGCATTAGAGCAATACTGGGCTATTTGCCTTTGGAAATTTATATAGATACACTACTTTGATTTCTAACGTTTTCCCGGAGAATACGTAAATGCATCACAATGCATATTCCTACGACGACCAAACTCAGTAAATAAAATGACAACTTTTAATACACTGTTTTGTTACAATATTTTGGTAGCTCTATATCACTCTTGATAATAGGTCTAATTTTGCAGACTCGCATTTCTTTTTCAAGGCGACTCATGAAGGGAACTATTTTATTTCAACGGAGTTTTACTAGATCTTGAAGTGATTAAAAATGGATTAAGGGAAAATATCGTCTATGTAAATTTTTGTGCAGGGGTGGATAAGGTGGGGGGGTGGGGGGGGGGGGGGGGAGAGTGTGGTCTTCGACAACCGTCCAAAAATAGTATCAAATATTAAAAGTATCACTTAGAAACATAGTTAAAGGGTCTGTTTTATAAGTCTTCTGGCACTAAATTTGAAGATTTTCGGCCATATTCATGTACAGCCCAGCAAAAACACTGCCACTGAACTAATAAATCACAAAAAACCAGTATATTGCCTGGCAGGTAAACAAATAAAGCTATTTTTTCATTTAGTACACATGTCCGCAGCAGTCGTTTTTTTGTCCTTTCAATGAAACATTATTCGCATCCGCTATGTAATGCCCTTGCTAATTGGAACAAGAAAGTTTTTTCTTGTACACACCTTATATTAAATGTAAAGAACCAAAGCACGTTACTCTTGCCATGAATTAAAATAAATCCAGTACTTGTTTCCGAAATGTCAAAATATTTCTTTCCTCACTCATGAGAATGTTATTTTCGAAGCTTACTCGATGAAATAAAATTGCTTATTTCGTACATGAGCTAACACAACTAATAGCAACACTAACGAAAGTCCAATATTACGAAGGCGAGAAACACGAGAAAAGCGCAATCGTGCATTTTGAGAAAAACGTGCGCGAAACGGTCGTGAAGATCTTCAGTATTCATCAATCTGACTAAAGTACTTGATCTTCTAAACGAAGATCTGAGGATGACCCTTGTGTATATCCGGATTTCCGATATTGCTATTTATTTATTTTTTTGAACCAATCAGACGACTCGTTTAAACAAGCATTTGGCTGAACCAACAAAAAGGCGTCGATGAGGTATTATAGTGATCCATTTCCTATCTTGTCACCGTGATAAGCACCGTTCTTGAGACATGCACAGGCAGACAGGTCTAGCGTTTTATCTACACTTCTGTCAGATATAATCTATTATTTTCAATTCAATATATACCTAAAACAGGTGATATACATAAGAGCTTTAGTTATATCATCGCCTTAAATGCACTCATGATAGACAATAGTACCTCTTGATACTTATAGTAATTACAACACTGTTGTTGGTCTTTAGGCGTTAGAACCAATGTGGTTGCAGTAAGAACCCTGATGATTGTCAGGCATTAAAAAACCGCCGATAGTACTAAGAACCCCGGTGATAGGGATTAGAACCCCGTTAGGTATTCGAATCAACCATGGTGATAGCAGTAAGAACTCTGGTGATAGCAGTAAGAACCCCGGTGATAGGCATTAGAACTCCGGTGAGAGCAGTAAGAATCCCGGTGATAGACTTTAAAAGCCCAGTGATAACAGTAAAAACCCAGGTGATAACAGGAGGAACTCCGGTGATAGCAGTAAGAACACCGGTGATAGGCATTAGAACCCTGGTGATATTCATTGAACTCTCGGTGATTGACATTACAGCCCCTGTAGTAGTAGAAAGAACCAACCTTGATAGACATTAGAACCCTGCTGATTGTAGTAACATCGGTGATAGGCATTAGAACTCCGGTGATAGCAGTATGAACCCATGTGACAGGCATTAGAAACCTTGTGATAGTCATGACACCCCCAGTGATTGATATTACAACCCATATAATAGCGGAAAGAATCCTCTTTGATAGACATTCGAACCGTGGTGATAGTAGAAAGACCTTTTAAGAAGTCAGATGATAGATATTTCAACCCCGGTGACAAGCAACAGAACCCCTATGCTAGCAGTAAGACTCACAGTGATAGGCATTAGAACCCCGGTGATAGCAAAAAGGACCTCGGTGATAGGCATTTCAACCCTGGTGATATAGGCATTAGAACCCTGGTGATAGACATTAGATCCCTGGCAACAGACATTGGAACTCCGTTGATAAATATTAAAACCCCGGTGATAGGCAATACAGCCCCGGTGATAGCAGTAAGAATCAAGTGATATGCTTACAACCCCGGTGATAGGCACAACAATGTTGGTGATAAACATTAGAGCCCTGACATGGTTTTCTATAATATCACTAGTGTTGTTACCGGGGTTCTAATATCTACTAATTGCCGTTGTTCTTACTATTATTAACGGGGTTCTTACTGCTATTACCACCGAGGTTCAACGGGGTTCTTATGTTTATTACCGGGGCTCTTACTACTATTAAAGGGGTTCTTAAGACTATCAGTGTGGTTCTTACTACTATCACCGGGGTTCTAATGCCTATCACCAGGGTTCTAATATTAATCACGTGGTCCTTATGCCTAACACCGGGTTGTAATACCTATCAACGGGGTTCTTCTAATATCAATCTTCTTGGATCTAATGCCTAACATCAAGGGTCTTGTTACTATCAGCTATCACCGAGTTTTTAATTTTAATGTCTATAACAGGGTTTTTAATGTATCACGGTTTTGACAGATATTAATATTACAGAAGTGTCGATAAAATGCTAGAAAAGTCTCCCCGCGCATGCGAACTGAACGGTGACTAGATCCAGAAACTCATTAATATGATACCTCCCAAAACAATTATAAACATGAAAAACCCAGGCAAAATATAGTTCTTTTTAAACTTCTACTTTCACTTTCAAAATGTTGAAAGCAAGGCTCTGATTGGCTAGTGGAAGGGTCTTTAGAACGAGACTATCAATAGCACGTCTTCAGATCCAAAGCGTAAGCATTAATTGGGGATGTACTTTAGTCAGATTGCAGTATTCATAATCATACGAATGCGCTAAAGTAATTAAAACCGGATTCTAATATGGCTAACAATGCTTTAATCATCACAACGATGTTATGTTGACGTCACGTCAACGTGATATTTAGCGCCATGTACGCGTCAAGAAATAGCGCTTTCAAATTTCATGAAATATTTTGCTTAATAACATGTTTGTAACGAAATGTCACATTGCACAAATATTTTGATTAATTTATACACATACTGAATTAGTTATTCGCTGAATAATTCGCAATAATTTTCGCTCGAACTGAATTCTGCCTCAAGACGTATTACCGTTTCCGGTCCTGGCGTGTTTTAACAAATACCTATAATTGGCGCCATGCTTGCGCGAAGAAACAGTTGCATCATATTTGATATAAATTTTACAATAATGAAGATATTAGAATCGAAATAATTTATAGCAAAACAGTGCTTTATCACTATTTATACACTCGGGCGGTTATACGTCGTCCGAAATAATTTCACGAGGGCGCAAATAGTGATAAAGTACTGTTTTGCTATAAATTATTTCTTAATTATTATTATTGTTATTATTATACCAGATTTATGTAGCGCCCTTTTCATGATAAACACGTTCAAAGGCGCTTTACAAATAGCAAATGCAGCCACACAGGGCGCGAAATTCATCCTCTACTAGTACAGGCACAGAGCGATCTGACCAGAAGGACAGAGTGAGATAAAGCCCCCTGAACAGACAGACATAACAGAAAGAGATACAGGCCTGTCCGGCTAACTTAGCCTAGCTCTTTGCGAATAGAATCTTTACCGTGCCAAATCTATAGCAACGATACACGCGAAGCCGTCTTTCCTGGGAAGAACCAGTACAGGCCTCTTAGTGAGATGGGAGACACTCAAGCATCTCAGAAATTTCCAGTTCCTGGACCGGGATTCGAACCCCGGACGTCTGGATTGCCAGTCAAGCGTGTTACCACTAGACCATCGATACAAGCCTCAAACGATCCAATATGTAAAATACTGGACAGTTCTCAGCGCCAGTCCAATATTTTACATATTGGTTCGTTTTCGTCTTTTATCCTATACTTAACTTGTGGTATGACACATCTTATAGATTTGGCACTTCTTATATGTTTGATTATGTGACTACTATTAGGATAAAATAAGTATGTTCTGATATTTTTTTCCGACGAATAGTCGTTTCATGGTTATTTCAGTTACAACCTGAAGCACTATTCCTGTAATTTGTTATTTTTGAATGGGACCTACTGCATTACAAAATAAAAATTTGATAACTGAAAAAATATGTAAACTCTATAATTATGGAAAGGCTTTAAATTTCCCAGCCGTCAACAGATTGTATTACTGCATGAAGGAGTCTTTCTCATCAGTCGAGTAGCTTCCTATAGGCACTTTAGGCGCTGCCCAGTGGTCATCCATAACAGCTGCACTAAGATGTTTAGGACCATATTGCGCAGCAGAATTTAGCGGATTATCGTGAAAAACAATTCAAAGTCAACACTACTAGCAGTCTCCGAGTACAGATGACAGTGCCATCGATTCAGCATGTAACATGCAAACATTGCAATGAAGCCAATTAATAATAAAAATAACTATTCATTTGCGGATCCACAGACCATACATTAATACAGGCATATCCTCAGTTGGATGTATATCGAAATGTGCTTCATTTACTTTGGTAACAGCATTTGTGTCATTGTCCTGTTGTATCGCTGGAATTGCTTGTTTTGTAGGTGTATGGTCCGGTATGGCACAGTAGTCGAAGTTCTGTTTCTACAGACAATCTTAATCTAATCCATATAATGCCTTATAAAGTGATTAGCTTTCTTTTGTAATTGCAATCATTTTTTCAGTTTTTCTTTCTTTTTAATTTGCGCTTATCATATGCTCATAGACAAGCTCTTGTAATGGGAAACATTTTTGTTGCACTTATTTACTATTTAACTACAAAATAAGTTCTAAAACATTTCTGTCAATTCATTTCTATCCATTTCATTAATGAATGATCGAAAGGCACTTATCATATACACGAATAGCTTTGATCCTTCTCTCTCCATTTACTTTAATTAGGAACTTTCATGTTTTCTCTTCTAAATGAAATTTAGGTTCATCTGTATTTGCCCGAATCAATGCCAAAAATTGTAAAAAATCAAGGTCACTGTTGGGGTTTCTGTAATGCTGACAGGATAATTGTCATGACGTCTTTGAATACATATTAGTTTTCATGGCTCTTATTTTTCTCTGTTCTCTGTCTTTGGATACTTGAAACAAGAAAATACCGGTAAGTCTCATGCGGAGTACAAATTGCGAGAGTTCTAGTAGTCAGTTATGAGGCCCGAAAGTTTCCACCGAACGGCCGAGTTATTAGTTTCATGTTTTATTTTTAGTCTCATATAAGCCTAATGGTAATTGTTGTATCTTGATCAAAATTACTGCTTCTGAAAGTATTCTATAAATGAAGTGCTCATACGAGAATGTCGTTTTAACAAAAAAACATGTAAAACAACATTGGATGTAATCAGGAACCTATTTTGGTGATATATCATTTAGAGGTGTTTCAATTCTTTTGCATTACGTTTCCAAAAGAAAAGAATTCCTTGACCTGTCAAACTTAAAAGATGTTTTGAAATACTTTTCAAAAATATTATATACGAAGCGCTGTACACTATCCTAATAGGATCCCTTCTTAATTACATGTTAAATCTGTTAAACCTTTAAAAATTAAAGGTTTAGCTACCAATTATTTCCGGGCCAATAGAAAAGTTAGATTTTTGTTTAGCTGATTTCATTCTACAGGTTATTCAAAAGTTCAGTTTCTCGTAAATCGTAGATGTGACAGGAGAGGCGAAATCAAGGGGCAGTTTAATTCATATTCATTAATTGTTTTGGATATAAATGTAATTAGGGCTACATGTACATGTATATTTCCTTTATTGAATATACTTTCACTTTTGATTTCGCAAGTACAAGAGAGAAAATGTTGACAAGTTTTATGCATTTGTACTGTTAAGTCCAATAAAATCAAAACATGAACTTATTGTCACGCTACATGTTTACGTCCCAATAACCATGTTATCTATATAAGTCCCTTATAAGGTTATGTACATGCAATAGCTCGTTTATGAAAATTAAAGATCAATAAGTACAACGATCGTTTTACAGTGTAGAGAAGCTATGGTGTCTTATGTTCTAGTTTTACTATTTCTAGAGATTTTACACGGTACTCTGACAGGTAATTTTTTTAAATAATCATTGTGTTTCAATCAATGTATCATACATGCACTAACTAGTGGTAAATTTAGTTCGATTTTTTGAAATGTTTAAGGATGTAGGATCATATTTTTTTCTATCGTTAAGATTTTTTTCATACTGTGTGAGCTTTTTCTTCGTCCACTGTTAACTCGGCATTTCTGAAATTAAGTAAAATTAAAAAAATGGAGTTTCTTTATATAACATATAATATCCCACTTAATATTATAAGGACGGTCACTGCGAAACATACGTTGGCCCCCGATTTACGCGCAAATGCGCGAAAAATGGAAAAATTAGGATCTATTTATTAGGGACTTCTTTCGACCACGGAAGCACATTTTTGACCGAATTACTGCATTATAACCTTTATGATTATATAATACCGATATCACCATGATCATGAAAATGCTTTCCATTCGGCTGAAAATTCTTTACAGGAATGTCAAAAGTATATCCCTAATTTTATCTATATTAAGTATTTTTGTATAACTTATGTTAAATTTATGCTCAACTTACAACGTTAGAATTTTAATTGTTCTATTGCAAAACAGTCACTTTTTATATGCAAAACGTTTCATTGAATAAGCTTCTAATTTAACTTACTTTTATAACATGATATTCTTCTTTGATATTTTTCTATTGTACTGACTAAAACCTATTTACAATAAAGATTGATAATGTTATAAAGAAAATATAGTTTTCTTTTAATACGCGACAAGGCTTAACAAAAGATAAAACCAATTGATCAAATGAAACTGTCTCGCTTAACCCGAATGCCAACAAAATGCATTATAGATTTTTTTTTTACAGAAGACTACAATTCAAACCAGCGCATGTTTTTATTATCGTTTGATTGTTATAGTTCTCATGCATCGTTGAACTAAAAAAAAAGTTAAGTGCATACTGTAATTTTATACAAACATATTTCCTGTATTGAGACGTTTTAATGAAGAAAAATCATAATTATCAAACATGTTATCGTTTGAGTTATCGTGCGGGATTATATCTGTGCCTGTAAATTTAGTATTCCTGTGAAAAAAATCCTGTTTGTAACTCTGTGGAAGGATATTTACCGAAAAAAGTAGTACCGGTATTATAATAAGGAAATAAGTAATGTCAAACAGAGAGAACTCACGTGCGCTGTAAACGAGATTTATTGATGTCACTGAAACACTTACCTTTAATTTTATGACTTTACTTCAAGTTAATATATGAACTGAATTAAAATGAAAAAGGACACATCTGTGCAAATTTCCTCCTTTTTAGTAGATGTATGCTTACAAATATTGGTGAAACTTTATCGAAATGCAACCGAACTTACATATTTCTTTATCATAAAATTTCTGGTAATACCTTTAAACGTACATATTCCTAAAATATTTTTAGTGTGTTAGTATTTGGTATATGAGATATGCTTTGAACTTGGTAATCCGCGCATGCGTATGATAACTTCCCAGCCACGTGCCTCTGAATTGCTGCCTCCTTTTGACGATGAAAATAACTCCAAAGCCTAAAAGGTCATTATCTGGGATGCTCTGTTAGTATGCAGGCTATACTTACCTACATGCGTTCTTCTGTATTTTGGGGCGATATATAAAGTAGTTTTAAATCAGCATGTAAAATGATTTTGAAGCCGGGCTTTCGTGCTTCCACCTTCCTACCCACCTGAGTCAATAGTTAACAATTTAATATTTGGCTTTACAGAGCACGTATGGTAGTACGTTTGCGACATTTGATGCTGTATCTTACATAACAACGGAATTTTACACAACAGATTTAAGAAATAATAAACATGTATCTATATTTTATCAGTTAATAACATTTGGGCAAGAGTTCGGATATCACGAATGCGTAGCACGAGTGATTTAATATTCGCATCCGAACGACTGCCCATATTTTATTAACTTATAAAAATATTGGAACATATTTATTATTTCGTTTCTAACCACGCACATTCTTCTCATTTTACAGCACTACTTTTAGCTCGATATGTCATTCGGCTGGCAACATGCTATTATAAAATCCTCCCCTCGAATGGAAAGCGTTGCATAAAACGGAATTTTTCGATATTTAGTAAATTTTAATTAAAGTATTAAATAGTTACTGCTGTGAAAATGTTATTTTCAACAAGGTAGGATATAGACATCAGAAGTAAATACTTTATTCAAAGTTTATCTATGCAGTTTCTAAATTTAGTACATGTCACGTACATGATGGCACTGAAACATTGCGGCATATAAACACGTAAACACTTGAGTCTGGAAGATTGGAACATAAATTATAATTTAGTTACTGTCAAAATAGAATCTAGTTGACATCTGTGGTGCCTACAACAAAGAAATTGTAAACTACGCACACTACTAGATATAGATGCACTGATGTTAAAGTTGAAATTTACCGGTACTGTCTAGACTGGCTGAAACATTTTCTTACGGTAAAAATATTTATAAACAAGTAAATTCGACTGTTAGAAATTGTTTGTCTCAGGAAATTTGGTGTACTTTTTATTACTACATGTATTACTTAGCACTGAAACAGTCGAGCATTTAGTCGGCATATAAGGCGTAAAAAAATGTTTGTTTCCGGTATCCCGACCTACCCTAAATGTTTTTATGGCCTTGGAGAATATTTTTTTCAACTTTTTAACAAAAAGTTGCAAAACTGCACTTTTTATGCTTTAAACCTGTCCAGTGATATTAGAAATCAACTTACTGATGCTTTAAAGACATTATCCCCTTATTTGCATTCATTTTTTGACACAAAAATAATTTCCGAAAAGTCTCCCTTAATAAAAAGTATTCCAAAAAAAAAAAATTTTCCGACCTACCTACCCTAATTTTTTTCAGCATGTTACCGGAAACAAAGATTTTTTTAGGCCTAACGGAAGCAGAGTAGAATCTCATAGTTATGCTACAAACGTACCTGGTGGAATGAAACAGCTATATTTCATCATATATTCATGTATTCTAGCATAAAACTGTTGTTCTTGTCACTTTTCGGGGGTGTTTTAACAGGAGAGAAAACGTGTGTTAACAGAGAGATTCTCGCGCTCGCGTGCTGTTATAACACCTTTTTATATATGCGCATTCCGTGGCAAAGCGTAAACGTCATTCGGCCCCAAAACGGATAATTCAAAACGAAATGACGTCAACGTGAAAAAAAGAAACAACTCGGACATTCCCGCGCATTTCGTGGAAATTTAATAACATTGAGTGACATTGTACTCATGTATCAGTTTTTTACGCGTTTTATGCTAGAATAGCGTTAACGCATGTTCATTTCGTGTTATAACATCTGCAGAATCCCGAGGGATTGGTTGGTACCCGAGCCCGTTACGAAAAAAACATGAGTTATCCCTACATAGGCGATTTCGCTATATGTTTATATAACTGATGCGGATCGTGTTAGAATAATAATTTTATACATGTATAATGTATTGATTATGTAGTAAAATGTAGTGATTGGCATGAAGTCAGTGGTTAAAATATCATAGCGTTCTGTAAGCAGTGCGAGTAGTGTGTGTTGGTATATTTTCCAAATAACATAGCATCACGCCACCTGAATATGTGATATTTCATGTCGAAACTTTAACATCTACGAGTATGCTTGTTGTATTTGTGCTTCTGAATAGTTTGACTGGATGCAGTCAGATGTGTATAACAGAACATGACCATTTTTAAAGAGATCATGGTAGTGAAATGCAACGTTTTCGTGGAATTTTAACGTTTTTATGCTTCCCTTGGGGAAAAAGTATTTAGTATCCGCCCCGTCCGTTCGTCCGTCCAGAAATTCTTGTCCATAGTGTTCGCTGGAATTTAGCGAAACTTCATAGGAAGCTTCACTCTTAAGAGGAGACGTGCATGTTAGCTTCATGTTAGCTTCATGATTTATCACTGAGCTGTTGCTCTATTAGTATACTGTAGCACCATTTCTTGTCCGAAGTATTCCCCTGCAACCACTCGCTGGAATTCAGTGAAACGTCAAAGGAAGCTTCTCTCACAAGAGGAGATGCGCATATTAACTTCTAGTTTGTTCCTGTCAAATTATTTTTCACCGAGTAATTTCCCTTTTAGTAGTCAACATTAATGAACAATAGTACCATTCCTGATCCGTAGTATTCCTAAGTAATAATTAACTGCAATTCATCAAAACTTAATAGGAAGCTTCACTCTTAAGGGGAGATGCACATATTAGTATACTAGAATACCACTTCTTGTCTGAAGAATTCATCAGTAACTACCCGCTGGAATTCAGGAATCTTCTCTCCTAATAAGAGATGCACATATAATGTCATTATGTTTCGGTCGGATGGTTTCTCATTGAGTTATTGCCCTTTTATTATTCAACATTAGTATACCATAGTACCATTTCTAGTCCGGATGATTCTTCAGTGATCACTAGAGAAATTCACTGAAACTTTACAAGAAGCTGCACTCTCAAGAGGATATGCGCATATTGTAGTCGGATGATTTTTTCACTGAGCCCTTTGATCATTCAACATTAGTATACTTCAGTACCATTTATTGACCAAAGTATTCGTTAGCAAGTGCTTTCTGGAATTCCACGAAACTACATAGGAAGCTTCACTTCTAAGAGAAAATGCGCTCATTATCTTTTTGTTATAGCCCACTCCCAATTTTTATCAAATGGGGGCACTTGGCAGCTTTTAGGGGCCGCTTGAGCTGAAAATAGAAATACCTTTTAAACAACATCTTATCATGAACCACTTGATGGATCTTCATCAAAATTGGTCTGTAGCATCATTATATGATCTTCTTCCAAGTTTGCTCAAATGGGGGCACTTGGCACCATTTAGGGGCAGCTAGAGCAAAACATAGAAATACCTTTAAACGACTTCTTCTCATGAACTGATTGATTACTCTTCATCAAACTTGGTCTGTAGCACCATTATATGGTCCTCTATCACATTTGTTCAAATGGGGGCACTTGGCAACATTTAGGAGCCGCTAGAGCTAAGAATAGAAACACCTTTGAACGACTTCTTATCATGAACCGCTTGATGGAACTTCATCAAACCTGCTCTGTAGCATCATTATATGGTCCTCTACCAATTTTTTATCAAATGGAGGCACTTGGCACCTTTTAGGGGCCGCTAGAGCTAAGAATAGAAATAGTTTTAAACAACTTCTTGTCATGAACCACTTGATGGATCTTCATCAAACTTGGTCTGTAGCATCATCATAAGGTCCCCTCCCAAGTTTCTTCAAATGGTGGTACTTGGCCCCTTTTAGGGACCGCTAGAGCTAAAAATTAAAAATACCTTTTAAAGTCTTCATCTGCATCTGCATCTGCATTAAACTTTGTCTGTAGCATAATTGTATGGTCCTCTCCCAAAGTTTTTCATGTGGGGGCACTTGGCACCTTTTAAGGGCCGCTAGAACTAAAAAATAGAAACAAAAGAAGCTAAATTTGTAATAATGCTCATTGTTTTCTTTATTATTTTTTAATTGTTAATTTTATCTTTTATTTAATTTTTATTTTTTTATTTATTTATTTTTAATCTATCCTTTCTTAAAAGTTTTTTTTTTTAAATTTTGTTTTTAAAATATTTCTATTTTTTATATTTTTATATTATTTTTTTGTTTTATTCTTTTTTTTATATTTAATTCTTTGTCACAAGCAAGATCTAAATAGGTCAAGGTCTGCCTCAGGCGAGCGACTTGGACCCCTTCTTTCATTGAGATACCGGTATTGCCCATTGATTATTCGACATTACCAAACTATAGCGCTATCCTTGTCCGGAGCATTTCTTCGCACCACTGCTGGAATTCATTGAAACTTCAAACAACTATTTGCTGGAGTTCTAGGGAAATCCTATGGAAGCTTCGCTACTATAATGAGATATGTGCCCAGTCAATGAATTCCGCTTTTGTGCTTGTAAAATTTCGGGAATCATCAATCTGTTTTACCGATAGTTTCTTGTTTACAGATTTTTGCTCTTTGATTATTCTACATTAGTAAACTATAGTGCTATACTTGTCCAAGTATTCCTCAGCAACCCCTGGCTGATATTCAGCAAAGCTTCATTGGAAGGTTCAAACCCAAGAAGAGATGCGCATATCTTGTTCGTACATGTTTTTCAACAATGACTTTCTAGGAAACTTCTTCAGAAGTTTTACTACTAAAATGAGGCATGTGCTCAGTCGATGAATTCGCTTTTGTGCGTTTGATATGAAATGATTACATGTCGGGGAGCATTCGTCTGTTTTACCGATATTTTCTTGTTTGTCTTGCTATGAAGTATTCAAAAATGTCAGTGATCAAATTAAACACCATTTTAAGTAACAGCGTGGAAAAGTAGATACTGATTAATAAGCTAATTATTAGAACAATAGAAAATAGAAAGTACATCCAGTCAGAGGAAAAGTTCATGTGAATTTGTACCAGTGGACATGTGAACTTACTTCACAATTATTATACAATGTTACCCGGGTATTGTAATATGCACCTCATTTCAGTACTCTCGCATATTAATTATACGTAAATCAGGCAATACAAGAAATTGAATCATTTGGATCGAGAACAGTATTACGACTGGCTCATTTTACTGACTTACTTGCTGTCTTATTGTGCGTTTGTCTTCAAATAACAAAGCATGTATTATGTACTGACCGTGACGCTATTTACCTCAAACCGAACTATGAAACTATTTGTTTTCTAAATTGACATATTCAGAGGATTCCCATATAAATTGATATTATATTCAGATTCTGAAACGCCTTTTAATGCATAATGAAATATATTAACAAGGGAGGTAAATCCGTAACACATTTTCTGCTTTATGAGTAAGAAAAGGAAAATATTTACTATAATTGTGAAATGCAAAACGTCTTTTTCAGAGTCTCAAACAAATCAACAGAAATGTTCTGCGTTTAAGGCACATATAATTTGGGACCACAGCAAGGACGAAAGCAGTTTTGGTACACAAAGGCATCTCATACTACGCCTTATAAATAATACACTTGATGGCACAAATATTTGTTTGGACACTGTAGACAGTCTGTTTAGGAATACAAGACACATTGTAAAATCGAAAGAGAGAGAAAAAGAATGGGTTGATAGCATAACAAGTATAACTCATAAAATATCCAAGCATAATATCATTTCATTCAAATCGTTAAAAGAAGCTATATCAAAATGTGTAAAGCAAAATGAAATATTAGCAGAGGAGTTATTTTTTTGTTGTTCATGACAACTCAAAGATAGATGACGAAGAAAAGGCAGCAAAGGAATTGGAGAGAATGAAGGTGTTCGTTGTGTACCATGGCGCAAAGCCCTTGTCGAAGTTCTGGGCAAATCTCGCCACAGATAAACACCATGTGCTGAAACTAAACGGCAACATTGATGGAAGTGTAGATGACTTCTTGAATTTATCATGCAAAGGTAATATCTTATGTGTCTAAGCTAACCCTTGCTGCCTCAGAAATTATTAAGTCTGGATAGAATGAACTTTATCGGTTACCAGTACTAAGTTCTGCTTGGAGTTTAAAAATATGGTTTGATTGTCACGATTTTAAATGTTTTTAGTTGCATGCAATAAAAAAGTCCGATTTAGTCGTAAATGACAGTAGTGATTCAATTTAGCTATATATTTATAATATGGCATTTTCTTTACTTAAAATCAATCGCTGACCTGTCTGGGCACCTGATCAAAGGGTATATATTCAAATAGCTGTCCGGAGAAAATACGATACATTGTTATAACCAGAATATCGGTGAATAATTGGTACCAATGTTTGCCATGAAAAATAAATCATCGTCATACATGTAAACTCAAGTGCCGCGTATTTGTCTGTGATATTTTCTGGGCATTTAGGATAAAGAACTTCAATAAATTATATGTAAAACAAATTTCCACTCTAAACGGTGCGCAAGGAGGCGTGAGGAGGCGTGAAAGGTAGTTACCTCTCATGAACAGACTCAGGCAAAACGAAGTCATTATTATGCTTGGTTGCATTCTATACTTCAGAAGGATTTTCATTTCTTTTTTCGCGCGAGGGGGACCTTTGATTTACCTTTGTCCTTCGAATGTGCATCCTTCCGAATAGATGTTTTGCACATCTCAGAAACTAGATGATTCAGAGATATCAAACATCAGTTGTTTGTTGTCCAGCATATGGAGTTGTACATCTGGGGTTTTGTTTGGGAAATCACTCAGATATCCTTTCTCCAACGACTTGTGTCCTCTGGTTATTGATGCGTACATCTATTTTCAACACAATGCGCAATGTCATCTGAACCTTCGATCAACTCGTCCCTAGTGTAGAGTAAATGTTTCATGTTTTATGTGTTATTGATCATTAGTCACTGGTCACTTCGTCTATTTTTATCGGAAACATATTTCGCAAAGAAGGTATTTCTAACTATGAAATTTAAACTACATACCATAAAACGACTAAAATAAAAAATTCAGTTTGAAATACAGAATACTTAGGACTAGGCGTCAAAATTGTTTGTTTCCGGTATCCCGACATACCCTAAATTTTTGGCCTAACCCTAAATGTTTTTATGGCCTTGGAGAATTTCTTTTTTCAACTTTTTAACAAAAAGTTGCAAAACTGTATTTTTATGCTTTAAACACGGCCAGTGATGTTAGAAATCAACTTACTGATGCTTTTGAAGCATAACCCCTTTATTTGTACAAAAGTGATTTCCGAAAAGACTACCTTAATAAAAAAATCCCCCCGTAAAACCTTTATGATAAAATCGTTTTTCCACTCTTTGTAAGTATTTTATATTATTAAGAGGAAAGGTATGAATGACTTTTTTCATTATTATGATATCGGCAGATATTGTTTGTCAGTAAAACTAAATTATCGAGTTACTATACATATCTAAACCAAACCATTCTTATGTAAATACATTGTAAATCGTCATCTCTACGCTTCTTTAAAGTTTTTAATTTATTAAAACTGTAAACATTGACACTGTTTTATTAAGTTTTTCTTTAAACTGTATCACATTTTATTGTTACAGATTCGAGACTGTATTGTGATATCGACATGTACTGGAATGGCACAGGGTGTTTCAGATGTTCGTTCATATGCTCACCGATACCATCTGAATATTGTCAGATAGAGTGTCCTTGTACATAAGTTTATTTTACGTTGAAATTTCGTTTATGATTGTATTTCTTTGATTCATTTTATTAACTGGTAACTACAATTTAGAATTAGGGTCAAGGCTAGATATCTTTGTGTTGCAATATGTTTTAAAATAGAACAAAGAATTATTTTGACTCTAATAGGGTTTGAACTCACGACCCGAAAACATGTAAAATGCATAACCTCTCGGCCTAGGAAGCTGTCTAATGATATTCGTATATCAATAGCGGAAATTTCATGTTATGGAAGGACTCACTTAAGGAGTTTGATGCTCAGTTATATTAGTTCCATTTGTGAAGGAATGATCTCTCAATTTCTTCCTCACAAGTCATTGTTGGTGTTTGTTAGAAATGTATAACCAATAACTATGTGATCATCATCTAATTCATCAAAATAGTACATTATTTTCAGATTTCAATCAAGTTGCCCAGGATATTCAGAAATCAACTGGACTAACTGATTTGCATGCATATGTATGTGACAATACTACCGTCATCACTTTTGGTCTATTGAAAGAGAGCGAAAAAGGCAGGAAATGGTACACTGAAAGGAGTAATAATACAGGTAGGTGTTATTTATGTTTTAGAAAGATCCAGCACGCTCTCCTTTCAAGCATCCATGCTGTGTGATTATGAAATGCAATTTATATATCTTCCCTTGTACACTATATACTATACTTTTAGTCACTTATATAGTTAATAAGGTAATTCACTAAATATAAATATTTGGGTGGTGATTCTTATGATGGCGCACCCATGTAGACTACGTGCATGCCAGATTTTTTAAAGTTGTAAAACATTTTTTCTTAAACCACCCCTGATTCATCATGATTATGTTTGGTAGTTAAATTAGATCGTTTTGGGAAAATATATAAATAAAATAATAACCTTCTGCTCTGTCATAAACATTAATCATTTTATTTATTAGATGAATCGGTTTAGCTTAAACTTATATTTTAGGACAGACATATAATCCATCCCGAATACGAACAACCTCCCTACAGGAATGAGGAACACAATCCTTTAATGCATGTAGCAAACGGAAAACAGAATGGAAAGAGTGAAACAAGCTTAGCAACACAAAATGGTAAATGTGATAAAATAAATACAATTTTTACTTGAGAGTCAGGTGTAAACAAAAACAACTATTAGTCGAAAATTATGTTTGTGTAAAAGATACTACAAGATTGTATACTGTCTTTTACCTTAAACCGAGATGATTTTAATTTCATGGCTGCAATTGATCAAAGTTTATTTATTTTAAGGTGACGGCTTGAAACGGCGGAGAAGAAGAAAGAATAGACATACATTACCATGATCTATGACTTTGACCATACTTAACATATGATGTATTTATTTATATTCTTGCATAAAAACTACTTTTTTCGCTGGATCCGCCCATGTATTAACGGGAGAAAAATCGTGTGCAAACAAGGCAATTCACGTGCTGTCAATACCCGATTTTTATTTTTGAAATGCTTTCCCAGGGACGTATATGTAATTCTGCGCAGATTGACAACTGATATCTGCGTCTTTTTTCTTTCATAAAAACCTTTTCTTGAAGCATTAAAGATGCAGTCTAAACCATAGAATGTTTTACTGTATCAGTATCTAACGCCAAATGCGCTGGCCCCCAACATTGTTCGTACTCGTTTCTTCCCTTGTTTACTCCCCTTTTAGAACTCTGCGTCAATTCAGATTTTGTAGACAACCGTGAATGTTAAAGAACCGCGTGTTTACCTGTGCGATTCTTTGTCTTTAGGTATCATGTTTATGATTTTTGTAAGTATCAGTCAGTATGTTTATATCTAATTTCTCGAAGAATTTATATAAACAGCTTGGAAACTTGACACTGCGTTCGTACTCATCCGTACTCCAACTGCGTGTCCGTACTCAATGTAACTCGAATGTAAAGTTATTATTCATGAAATTGTGATCGAGTCCACCAAATTGTGAAATGATATGAACAATTATTGGTAATCTTATGTTTGTAATAATGAGGGATCAAAAAATCGCTTTAAAACCTTCAGGATGTCTTTTTGATAGTGTTGTTTATTTCCGGGCCCTGGATACGGATATTTAAAACATGTTTACCGTTTCCAAGAACAACTGGAATGGTAAATAAAAAATGTACCGGAATCGTCAAGTCATCACGTAAGAAAACAATACATAAATCGTCGTGAAATATATTTTTATGCAAGAATAGCGACAATATACGTTTGTTTTGTGTATTAACGTCTGCAGAAGCCCTTGGGATATGTTTGTGACCTCGACCTTCGGTCTCGGTCACAAACAATCCCGCGGGCTTCTGCAGACGTTAATACACAAAAAAACGTGTATTATCCCTACAATAACGCGAGACACATTGGTAAAATAAAGATTCAGATATTATTTCATGGCCGCTTTATACGTTATGATAATTACCAAACGGGCACTAAGTATGAAAATGCAAGTCCTTTTTATTCCATTCCTATAAAGTAAACCATGATGATCAAATAACATGGGTTTTGTTTTAAGTGTCGGAATGATACTAGTAGCCTATTATTTTGTATAGATTAACATTTAATATGAGTAAAGCGCATTTTCAAAACATTATTGCCATTATATATTAAGCACAGCGGCATATAAGGTTGTAAATGTGTCCAAATGTGTAATTAAACTGAGTTTGTCAAAATTAAAGAATAAGTACCGTACCAACTGTAAATCATGATGCAAAACAATATATTTCGGTCTACTTTTTTAATTACCAGCTCGGATTGAATTAGAGAATACATAACAAACCGTGAAACTTACTTATAATACTCTAAATTCACAAATGCAATATGGACTTTGTTTGGTATACAAAGGCAGTTCCAGACTGGAGGTCATATACAGGAACCCAGCGGATGTTCATTTTTATACGCCATTGATTTCTTTGATATTTGATATATTTAAGGTATTAGACCTCTAATAGTAATGTTTAAAAAATGGCATTTGCTTGGTATATTCTTAAAGTTGTCTGTTTTTCGCAATGTGTTGCAATTTTTAAACAACCTTTACCGTGCCGTTTTTCATAAATTTTGTATAATTTATAGTATTTCCTCATGCTCAACTAGAGACAAATTTCAAAGTGATGGCCACTATCCAAAACTTTTGCAGAGAATTCATTATACCATTAATGTTGATAAAAGAAACATCAAAGTATTGGTAAACAATTATAAAACACAAAATAAAACTGTCAATATCATTTTTTCTAGGGTACCTCAAGTAAACGGATTTAATGAGACAGAATTCTAACTCCAACATTGAAAAATTAAGGTCGAACCCTGCGGGTCTGTTTTGAATTTTGCTCACTTCACTCAAAAATAACCTTGGGGCAGAAGTAAAACCTACCTACATTTCTTCCACAGTATGTGGTCTAAAGAATGAAGGCAAACAAAGAGAACTTTTACCGCATGTAACTCAGTATTTTTAAAGATGTCTAACTCCACCCCTTCTGTTTCAGAGGTAAATTCACTTTGAACAGCAAGAAATCGCTTTTCAAATGAAAGTTTTCCACTTTTGTACAATAAATCAATAATAAGTCTTGAAAGAAGTAAAATATCACTAGAATAAAAGGAAAATAAGAAAAAAAAGTTTTGGTCCCAGTGGGGCTTGAACCTACGCCTGATGTCTTGTACCGTCAGGTCCATTGGACACCTTAGGACGCCATCCATTTGAATACAAACATTCAATGACCCCTATGTAAAAATGGTTGTCAACCTATGTTACGAGCAAGACAGAAATACAGTTCTACATATAATTTGGTCAAATGTAGGCTTGACAGTAAGGGACATTTTCAATTTTTTTAATGAAGTTTCGCATGTATATTCCAACTCTACTGTATCGCATGACACGATTCGTAGGTGGGAAAGAAGGTCGATTTAGAATGTACCACAGACACTTACTAAGCATTAATACGTCGTAAGTCATCAGCATCCAAGACAATATCAAAAACGTAAATGATAAATACATCAAGACGTTTGTGCGATAACTTGCATGTGCTCTTGATATTTTTAATTACTTTAGTTTGCGTCAAATTTTGCAAGTTAGAAAGACATCAGCACGTTGTTGGCAGATTAGCAGAAGAAGGTTTGTGCTAAAGTTGCCACTATGATTACGACAAGGTTTAACATTTAAATACTGTTTAATTTACATGAGCTGCTATTTCAATTGAAATTCTAGTCAAGTGGGAGGTGAGGGGGAGAGGAGGACTATTGCAACGCAACCATTAGACTGAAGAAATATAGTTGAAAGACGCTGTTAGAATGGTTTCAAATATTTCTTAGCACACACCTCTGAATTATATTTCTTAGCAAACACCTCTTAATTACATCTTCCAGAGCACACCTTTGAATTACATTTCTTAAACCCCTAGTATAAAGCTGCACAAAAGTACAAAAATGTATATGTACAATACAATTTTGTATGAGCATTATTTTAATGTGAAAGTGTATATTAGTACCTAGAATTGAAGTTTAACTGTATCTAAATAATCACTATCGTAATGTCATCATTGTAGTGTTGTGTTTCGCCACACCACCATATTGTCGCCTTCCTGTCAAACAATTCACTTAGTCAACATGGCGTCAGACGAAAGTACGCCTTTTGATTTATTTACTTATAATCTTATTTATAAATATGACATAGGTGACACTACGATGGTGAAGCGCGACAGTACGATGGTGAAACGTGACAACATGACAGTACAATGGCAATAACACAAGAGTACGATGGTGAAGAACGAAAGTACGATGGACTGTCACCATCACTGTCGTATTATCGCCATCGTACTTTTGCGCTTCGCCATCGTACCGTTCGACCTTCGCGTTTTGCGTCATAGGGAGCAGGCGCAGGCCCTACTGGAACACCATAGTTTTCTGTTTTTATCAATCCCTTTCTGTTATTAAATGAAAATTATTCTATATGTTGTATATTCCTCTTTAAACGTAACTGACTTCCCTTATCATTTTGTAAATGGATTTACTACACGTTTGCTTGCATGTACAAAAATTGAAACCTATGTTATTAAGATATTTTATTTTACAACAAAGATATACATGCACGGTATATTCGTTACTTTGTATGCTTATTGACGATATGTTTGTTTGGATCTTGTTTGATTCTTAAATGATAAAATCTTTACATGTGTCGCTCTAAGAAAATCGCTTACATTAAAAGTGCAATTTCATACTTCTGTTAACATACTATTCATAAGTTATTTCTTTTATTTCCTTCAGGTTAACAAAACGCAGGTTTGGCAAGTCATATGTAATACTGTATACACAAGGGCATTTATCCATAATGTAAAAAAATCTTTTAAGTGCAATGATTAATTTGGATAGTATCAACTTTACTGCTTTCTATTTTTAAAGTGGAATTATACGCATTTTTTAACTAAAATTCCAGCTTAAATAGATATGAGTGTAAAAAGTGTGGAGGAAATTATAGCTTTTAACCCGATATACCAAACTCTTCCTGTTACCAGGTCACCAGTACGAAATAATAACTTTCCAAATATGACTTTTCTTATTTTGACTGGGACAGTCCTTTAAAGAAATGTCAAACTACACGCAGAAGTTGCTTCCCTTCAACTTCAGAAATCTCTACCTGCAGGTAAGGGAGATCGTTGCGTAGAAGATTGAAGAAACGAACTATTATTTTATTAGTCCGGTTTCTTTATTTCTAAAACATCAACTTCAAATACTTCTGCGGCACTGTCGTTACTTTAACCCATTTAAATGAACAGCAACCGAAAATTGCTTTTATAAAACATTCACCAAAACACGCTGTGTACAGTAAGATGCGCATAATGTCACTTTAAACGGGAACATTTGCAAATGTTTTCAAAAGGTTATTTGTACATCCAGTGATGGCGTGATTTGTATTATTCATTAAAAAGATATGTCAAAAATACAGAACATACAATTTTTCCTGGTTGGTTGTGAAATACATGTACGAATCTATTGTTTATTTACACTTACTGTATCACTATAATTATTTACTATATTGTCGTCTTGTCGTCTACTTTAAAGAAAGATCGAAATTTAAGCTACGATGAGACTTGTTATGATATTAGATTTTCTAGTGATTTGGACTTACGCTTTAACTCAAAGAGGTATTTTTGTCTTTTACAGTGAAATTTATTAATCTCATAATATTAGATATCAATACTCTAATCCTACATTCAAAAGGGGAAGGTGTGTGTGTGTGTTTGGGGGGGGGGGGGGGGGGGCAGTGGGGATACGTTGGTGTTAGAAAGCACGACATATAACAATATTCCAAGTTTATAAAAGCATTTGACCTTGTGGAGTATACCATTTAATATGCTATGTATCGTTTTGTATCGTGTTATTAAGCATCTTTATCACAAAATTATCTTGCTGATTGTTATTTTCTTTGCTATATTTGTCCAGTATATATAGTGCCTACCTTGCTGTGTTTGGCACCGTTGACGCTTGCTGTCTTCGATGCTTCCAGACAAATTGCTCTTATTTTTAAGCCAACCTGAACACGAAGTTTTCTGATTTGGCAAAAACATAGTCACCTGGGAGCGTGGTCGCTTTTCTCTATATGTTAACAGCTGGGACTTTTTAGGTCACTTGAGAGGTGCCCGGGGTGAGCTTCTTAATCACTCACTGTTTGTTGTATATCGTCCCTCCGTCAGTCCGAACACATTGTTCTTCGAACGACATCTTCTTTTAAACCATGTGGTGGAATTTTATGTAACTTGACCTTGATTTTTCTTGATATAAATTGATTAAACCTAGTCTTTATCATGATATGAATATGCGCACTTCCCTTTTTCGTGTGGCTCCGCCCCCTATTTCCAGAGTTATGGCCCCTGAAATAGTATTAAATGCACATTTTCACCTTGTGACGCACCTAGTTTAGAAAGTATTTGATATGAATTAATGAAAACTTGCATGAGTCTTTATCATGATATGAACTTACGCACCTCTTATTTTCCGTCTGGCTCTACCCCCTATTTCCAGTTTCCAGAGTTATGACCCCTGAAATGGTCAAAAATGCACATTTTCATCTTGTGACACGCCTAGCTTAAAAGTATTTAATATAAATTAATGAAAACTTGCATGAATCTTTATCTTGATATAAACTTGCACACTTTCTATTTTCGCCTGACTCACTCCCGTATTTCCAAAGTTAGAGCCCCTGATATAGTCCAAAATGCACATTTTCACCTAATGGTATTTGGTTTAAATTCATGAAACCTTGCATGAGTCTTTATCCTGATATAACCTTGCACACTTGGCATTCTTCTTGAGATTGTAGTGCTAATTACGGAGTTACGGCCCTTGAAATAGCCACTATAGTGGATTTTTTGTTTGTGATGCTCAAAGTTCAACAAGAGATGTCGGGGGACAGCAACGCTCGACTATTCGACTATTCAACATCCTTGTCAATTGAATGAATTGAAGTCGAAAAAGGGGCATAATTTTGTACAAATGCGAAACAGGGTTATAACCTGCACAGTGTTTATCAGCTCATGGACAAGTGTGTGAAGTTTCAATCCATTCCCATTAGTGGGTACTGAGATACCAGCTTACATATAAAACCTTAACCAAAAACTACTAAGTCAAAAAGGGGCATCATTTTGTAAAAATGCAAAGCAGAATTATAGAACGCGACATTGCATGTCTAATCATGACAGTGAACAAGCGTGTGAAGTTTCAAACCATTCCCATTAATGGGTACTAAGATACCAGCTTACATATAAAAATTTAACCAAAAACAGCTAAGTTGAAAAAGAGTCATACTTTTGTAGAAATGCAAAGTAGAGTTATTGAACCTACGCATTACATGTCATAGCATGACACTGAATAAGTGTGTGAAGTTTCAATCCATACCCAATAGTGGGTACTAAGATACCAGCTTACATACAAAAACTTAACCAAAAACTGCTAGGTCGAAAAGGGGAATAATTTAAAAAATGCAAAACAGAGTTATTGGACCTGTACAGTGCATGTCAGATTATCACAGTGAACAAGAGTATGAACTTTCAATCCATTTTCATTAATGCGTACTGAGATACCAGCTTACATACAAAACCTTAACCAAAAAGTCGAAAGGGGCATTATTTTGTAAAAAGGCAAAATAGAGTTATGGAACCTGTGCAATGTAAGTCAGTTTACTTGTATCACAGTGAATAAGTGCGTGAAGTTTCAATCCATTCCCAATAGTGGTTACTGAGATACCAGTTTACATACAAAAACTTCACCAAATCGGGACGCGGACGCCGGCGCACCGGCGTGTCCGATAGCTCTACCTATTCTTTGAATATTCGAGCTAAAATATATATGGCCTAGAACAATGAATCATTTATATGCAATGTTTGTTGAGGCTATACCCCTTAACACTGCAAACATTTGAATTATTGCCCCTTATTTGTGACAAATTTACCAAAGTGGTACACCCTGTGTCCTACATACACACTCTAGTTTCTTCTTAGTTAGACAAACTGGATTCTGGACAAAATGGTAATTTGACTTAGACGGAGCGTGCTTTCGCAGGACGTTTGTACAAGTAACAAGCATGTAATTGACATAACAAACGCTCGAAAAGAACTAATCTGGGTAGGGATTTCTTATGAATACAGAATTTGAAAATCCACAAACGGTGGCCTGATTTCAAAATAGCGCTATTATAACCCTCTTATTCGTTTTGCTAACTAGTCGGTCAGTTTTCGAACTTTCAGTCCAAAAAAAAAAAAATTATCCAAAATAATGATGTGTTGATATGTTAAGTCACCTTGTTGTAAAAACGACGGCTCTTATGTTTATTATATTGATTTACTTTCAGAATTAAAAACTGACATGAAATGCGAACCGTATAGGGCTTACATTATCTGGGATATGTACAGAGATGAGGGTTCATTTTATGATCAAAGAACAACTATATCAAAACTTATAAATGCATCGTCACAGGGCTCAGTTATACGTTTGTCTGTGGTTGGCGCAACATTAAATCGTACGTATAATTTTATAAAGGATAATTCAAATTCCAGCTGGGCGGAATTGATAGTTCGGATTAGACCGGGAAACATAAGGCAAAAAATCCCATACACACTTCTAAGGACGGAAGTTTCTGATACATTAACTCACAACAATAGTCTGAGAATGGCAGAGGAGTTTTTCTTGGTTGTGGATGGAAAATCAAAGTTAGAAAAAACGAAGAAGACAAAGAAAATAATGAAAGGAAAAAAGGCATATATTGTGTTCGCAGGAAACAGAGAGCTACCGGATGTTTGGGCCAGGGTTGCTACTGACAAAGAACATGTACTAGAAAACATTGGACAAACTGACCTGGGGATATTTTTGAGCAGAGTTTGTAAAGGTAATATAAAACGGTCAATGAACAGGTTCGGTGTGCTCTCTGGCGATAATTGCACACGAAATGCAAAGGTTTCAGCTCAGCTATGTGCTAGGTTATGACAAAAAGACACATTTGTTGACCTTTTAATTTGTTGACCCTTTTTTTATAAATGACAAACTTCGTAATGTGTAGGTATTTCGTCAGGGATCAATATTGTGTCAATATGATATCATTTGGCACAGTGTGCCAATATCATATTGGCAAGTCAACTGATATTAGTTTTGTGTAATTTTAATGTGAACCGGTTACAGTTTACAGCTGGGTATAAAATAATAAGAGAATATAATATGGCTGGGGTGTGTCTTCAGGCAATAATGACACCCTCCAGTCTGACCTTTCTACTATATTCGTTACTATAACATTATGAGGGAAACGTCAGAATGCGCGGACGTTCTGTCAAACTGAGACGAAACAGGGTAGAAAATAAAATGCAAGTTAAGAGCAGCATCATACAAAGTGATGACGATCGTATAAATATGAACAATTTAAAACATTGTATATTTTTTTTCTTAACAAAAATTTCGTTTAAAAGTTAGGCAAGATACAATATGATATTGATAAGAAATGTTCAAGGTTTACCTAGTTGACGTTTTATGCAGACGAAATGTTGCATTTATATGTCTTGCAAGAACCAAAATGCAACTCTTCTACTTATTCTTAGTTCAACAAACTTTAATTTTAGAAAACAAATCCCTGCTTTGTACATATGGTAATTGAACTGTGTATATTCATATCACGCTTTAAGACAGTAAATGGACAGTGTTTGTCGCAAAAGTACAAGGCACACTTCCGGTCGGATAATATCGAGCCTGACTGATAATGTCACGTATTTCATGCTAAACATATTCGATTTTATGCTTACATTCAAACGTAGTGTATAAAAGTAGTAAAAATTGATGATTATGCTCAATGTAAAAAAGATAAATATGGTACACAAAACCGAGCGGTCAATCAATAGTTCTAAGTAAGCTTTTATCCATAAAATTTCTCTGAAGAAAGAATAACGAACATTGTAAATATAATTATTTATCCTTCGGTGCTGCTATATATACGACAGTTACAAAAATAAATTGATGAACTATTTAAATACTGACTTTGATGAATCTCATATAGATGATATTGTTCAAAAGAAGCACTTTAAACACATAACCCCCTTTCAGTTTACTTTTTTTTTTTACTAAATGTAGTATGTTTATCGTTTTTATTTTCCCAAGACGAGCAAATCTGTTGAGAACCATTTAGCAATGAATGAAAGTCTAAGCTGGTACAAAATAAAATCAAACAAAAATAAAACAAAACAAAATCAAAACCTTGAGCCTTGTTCAAAATTTGAAGAAAGGTAAGACATTTTATTCCCTTTAGTGACCTATATCTTTCTATCTGCATATATCAGAACTTAAGACATTTCAACAAATTAAAAATGTAAAGGTTCATGTATGCTTTCTAAATGAATAAAAAAGATAATAAAATTTCACAAAGCGTGATACTTCTCCTTAAGTATATATCTTATTACAGATTCGAAACTGTATTGTGATACGAATAAGTATTGGCGAGACAGCAGCACGTGTTACAGATGTTCGTTTATATGTACTCAGATACCCTCTGAATATTGTCAGGTGGCATGTCCTTGTAAGTACTTTTAAATTATGTACTGGTATATACTTGAATTTAATGACCTGAAGTAAAAAGAAATCAAATGCGTATGACATTAAAAAACTAGAATGGCTGCCCTGAAAAATTAATATCTGAATCTTGCGACAAAACAGCGGAATAAAACAACGAAAGAAAAAAATGTAAGTAAACTTCCCCTAGTGCATGTCGACATTAAAATGAATTGCCACGATTCATCCTTTTCCTTATTGTTACCGATGCACTGATGTTTGTCCGCAGTATTTAAAAATATTTATGTAGGCATAATATTTATTTTACAGTCCTTCTTGAATTCATTTATCGACTTTGGTATTTTCTGAGTACCATCTATGAATATCATACTATAGCGTTTTTATGTTCATATAAAGAGACAGAGATAGATAGATAGATATCTTTATTGCCTCCTCATAGGGAGAGTATAGCACATAAATATATACAATATACATAGCATTATATACAAAAACAGAACACATATTGACACAGTATGTAGCAAACGTTACATCACATACATAACGTCAATTTCTATTATATTAGACAAATTATTAAAAAGAAACAAAGAACAACAACAAGCTATTATAGTTTTCAAAGGATTATTAAGATGTCACGTGTCCTACAACTTGCCGAAACGAAACACAAGTTGATAGAGAATGACAAAGGAAATGACAGAAAATTCTCAATGTTTATGAGATTCACGTATAACACTAATGTTGATTATTCAGACTGTTGGAGAGAGTTACTATCAATGTATTTGAATGTACTTTTGTTTAATATAACTAAAAGAGGTGATCAAACCATTACATGTACATAAACCAGAATGCTTTACTGACTATTTGTAAACATTCTATTGATTCTGTGTTGGGCAAAAAGCTAGACATGCCAGATAACATATGAAACAATTGTTTATCTGGCTGCATCTGTATTAGGTCAGTATATAGCTTAATGCCAAATTTATTGAGAAGTGTTGACCAAAGTTGCTCTCTGCTGGCGCGGTTTACTGAACAGAAAAGCAAAAGATGTTTCACTAGATTGTCCGTCGATTTATAACATTTGTAGCAAATAGCATTGTAAGGCTTGGACAAAAGTGCGCCAGTTATTTCCAAACCAGATGTAATCCTATGCAGGTCAAGTCACAAGTTGTTCAAAATAATGAGTCCATACCCATGCCTTTTGTCAGTTAATATCGTTTCTTCTTTTACTCAGTTTAAACCTTCAGTAAACCTGCTATTGTATTAACAAAACGGATCCACGTGTGTCCGAAAACGACACATTTACTTTTTAAACTACTTATGTATATTGAATTCGATAATATAGTGAGAGTTCTAGATAAAAAAACGTAAGCAAAATCATACCTTTTCCTTTTAGATTTTGAACGGCTGAATCGATGTACTGACATTCCAAATATGGCAACTGATAGTAACAGAGGTCTCGTACGTTTATCTCTCATCGAGATTGGTTTCTATATCACTGTGACAGTTTTACTAATTTTTATTATTATTTTGATCATATGTCTTGATCTGAAGATTCGTCAGATTCGTAAAGATTCTGGAAAAAAAAACATAAAAAGATGAAACCGACGGAACAGTGCTAGACAATGGTGAACAGGAGAACATTTCACTGGAAACTTTAGAAGAAGACAAATACGGCAAAAACATACAAGTCATCGACTGAGTAAGATAAAAATATTTGATCGGCGAATATGCTATTTCCTACAGAATCAAAAACTATAAAAGTGATATACAGAAGAACCCATCTATTCCTTGTGAATTCGTACACTAGTACTTTCCAGTGACATGTGAATCATAAATGATTTGAACTTGTTTGAATCAAAATTATTTTTGAAACGGAGTCCTTTATCTTGATAATTGTTCATTTTAGAAATTAAAATATATTATGTCGGCAGAGAATTTCTTATTTGCAAACAGAAAGATGCATGAATGAATTGTTTCTATTAGCAACATATGTTTTTATGTAGAATATTCTTTGACAATCATTTGTTTTATCAATAAAGACATGGTTTGGTTTCTCTTAGCGGCAATAAACACCTAGCTTGCTTTCTCTTTACGTCATTAAACATATGGCTTGCTTTTTTGTCGGCGGTTTTGGAATTCTTAACAGACGTACAGTTTATAGTTTACAGTTTGTATAATGTTTCAGCTTGAAGTCTCCATTAGAGTGAGACGTAATTTACATGACAAAATGACATCTTTTACACGTATACGGCCTTTTGACATGAAACAGTTTATTTATTTATAAACACTATGACATTGTGAAGGTCCATATCCAAGTTTGAAACATGGTAAAAAAATAATCATAAATGAACATTTGTAAAAGAACGGGAAACGTGCACGAGAATGGATGATTGAATAAAATAGTTTCATCGTTTTGATGCGTTTCATAGTACATTAATTGTGTCTGTTTCCTTTATTGAGAATCGGATGTGCATTGTTCACTGACACAAAACTATATTAAATGTTTCTTGCCGATGAAAAATATTCTATTTCGCCACCACTTTAAAAATGCAATACTTTTTGACGCTTTTCCAAAATAAGTGTGTATATTTGAAGCAATACTTTTGGCAAAAAAGAGAAAAAATAACGCATATAAAACTATGTGAAATGAAGTATTATTAAATAAAATCTGAAAAGTAGATCCCTCGGAAGCACCGAAAACAAGGCAAACAGTGAAGAATGCAGACTCGGTTTGATTGAGTCTGTTCATGAGCAGTAATGGAAAATGCAACACTGTCCACGCCCCCTAGCACCGGCTTAAGCAGTATTCAATCTTCAAATCTAAATGAGTTGAAATCTATCATCCCGAAGGACCAGAAAATATAACAACACTGAGATGAAGTCGGGGCGACTTTTTACGGCCGCCACACAGCACTTAACGCCCTCTGTTGTGAAGTAAATAAAGACATCTAACAGGACTGAATTTTCAAAGTAATAGGATGGAATTTCCTAGAATTCAGTCAATGAGTACCTCTGCCTTCATTAGTGATAGTGATTACTGTGTGGTAGCCTAATCTGTACTGTGTCCAGCAGTATTAGCCTGAAAAAGATGCTGGGGATATTAGCAATGGTTGCGTGGTCTTTCTGTTTGGAAATATGGATAGATTATATGGGAGTAGGTTATATGGGAGTAGGTTATATGGGACTCCCTTTTAAGATGAACTGTAGAATCAACTCCACATTAAGTGGGACTGACTCTTTATACATCAAGAAAGAATGAATTTGACCATATTGATTTTCAGGACAACAGCCTCTAAAGTATCAGTTTATATGGTCAGTGTAAGTTTGGAAGTGTAAATACAGACAGGTCTTACATGTTCTTCATCGTTGATGCTGTAGTTTATTTTAATCACGAGATTTATAGCAAATCTATATCTAACCAACGTACACGCGACGACAAAGAAACTTCCAGCCATTACCTCATACCATTTTCAAACTATGTTGTAGAATGGCAGACCTTTTTTGATAAACTATGAAATACATTCAAGAGAGTCGCAAATGAGTTTTCTAAAAAACTGACATATGCTTTACACAATACATTTTTATACATTGGGTAAAACTGTTAAGTTATGATCAAACTAATTATCATTTGGCATTAGTAATCTTGAACACAAGAAATGTACACAAGGAATGTCATACATGGCATCACTTTTTATTTCTATTTAAAACAGTATCTTCTTGCACGTACTAGCGTTTTTGTCGTACTGGTTGCTTCACTCGAAAAATGAATTTTGTTTTTCAATTTTATCACACTAGCGGGTAAAGAGCACAGCAAAAGCAATTAAAAGCAAAGTCATTTTGATTTATGTCAAAGAAATGAAAATGACACGTCTTTTTCAACAATTTTTCAGTCATATAAACGACGGTGTCTACTTGTAGCAGTGAGCACAATGTCCAACTTTATAACGCCGTAGACACGCGGCATGATATCCCACCCAGTCACATTATACTGACACCGGGCTGACCAGTCCTAGCACTATCCCCTTAATGCTGAGCCCCAAGCGAGGAAGCTGCTAGTACCATTTTTTACGTCTTTGGTATGCCTCGGCCGGGGATCGAACCCACGACCTCCCGTACTCGAAGCGGACGCTCTACCACTAGGCTACCGAGGCGGTAAACAGATTTTAGTCATCTCAGTCTTTCAAAGGTAATAAGTGCTAATGAATTATCTAACACAGCTACTTCTCCTTTAAACATGAGATAGGAAGTCATTTTATTGCCTCTTCGAAGAGGAAACATCAGACACGATACCCAACATGTAGGATTGAACTAGGAGCAAACGTACCATAGTATTGATTATACTTATCACTACCTTACCGTACATTCATCTATGTCCTATCCTAGTCCCTTCAGCTACGCATCTGTGCTCCTTTCATAACTAGGTTCAAGTTCATTAATAACATAGTATATGTCTTCAGCTAAATGGCCAGGACTGACCGATCTATTACAGATACGAAATACTACCTTATTTCTTCCTTATCATACCACCATAACTAATATTAGACATGCAAACCGTGAACTGGAGGTCAGATCTGGTTTGCAGATATCCATAACCTCGCAGTTCAATAGTTAGTGCGGTAATTCATACATTTTGCCCAATCCCTTAAAAAAGATATTTAAAATAACGCATCAGATTCTGATTCGTTGCATTCTGAATGTACAGTGTTCTTTATTTGCTGTGCAATACACTGTACATGAATATCGGTTAAATGTATAAGAATGTTTCTCATTGCAGAGTTGGTGCAGCCGTTTCTGCGCATGCCCGGAATTATTATCAATTGCAGCGCACGCAAAATTACTCATTTTTTTTGCATGTCCGCACGCATTTAGTGTATAGTATGCATAATATACTGACTAAAGGTTAAGGTTAGTATCACCATGGTTACAAAATATATACATTTAAGATATTTTTGTTCAAATTTAGTTAATCTGGGGCCGTATTCATAAAGCATCTTAAGTATAAGTTTTGACTGAAGTTGAAGATTTTACTTAAGTTTGTTGTGATTTCAGCTTAAGTCTAAGTAAAAAGCTTAAGTCCTATTCATAAAACAGCTTAAACTTAAGATACATAAGAAATGACTCAAGTCAGAAAACAAAATGGTGTCGTGAGTACGATTAAAGTGTTGTTTTTCAGATAAAAGCACTTTAAACATAAGTATGCCTGTTGTATCTATCTGAAATTAATGTTATTTTTTTAATGTTTTCGTCCACAATAAAAGCAATAATTACTTATTAGGTTGTTTTATGAATAACAAATATACTTAAGTAAAATAAATTCCTTACTTAAGTAATACTTAAGTAAATAATCAATTTCTTATACTTATACTTAAGATGCTTTATGAATACGGCCCCTGGTTTATACCGGAGTCTGTAATATATCACAGGCGCACCAACTCTGTTTATAGTCACAGCAAATGTATAAAGGTTAATCCTAACAAAATATTGATGTGTTCATATCCATAAATAGCTATTGTTTACAGAGTGAAGGGAGTAACAGTCATGGTCTTTATAGTATTGATCGTATTTATTTGGATTTTACCTAGTGTTTTGTCTCTAAAAGGTATATATTGAATAATCCATATGTAATATATTAAAGTTTGTATTTCTTTTTACCTTGACCCTAGCTTAGAATCTTTTTTCATGGAATAGCTAGTACGGTTGCCGTCTGAATGACCTGTACCTTATATAGTGGAACACCAGCCAAATTCCTGATATAGGAAAGCTACATGTATTGTCTAAAGAATCAACTTTACGTATATATATAAAGAAAAAATAAACAACATTACATGAGTAACATTATATTTGCCTACCGGTTTCGTTTATACTCATCAGGGCAAATAAAACAATATCATATATAGTAATCAGATCAGTTATTTCTAATTTCTCTAATTCTCTATCATATAGAGCTTTCTGTGCATCTCCTATCCTACATTTTGCTGTGTACTTATCAAGCTATCATAGAAACGACATGCTCAGTGGTTATGAAATTGTTTGTTTGGGCTAATTTTAGTTCTTTGTTTCCCTTAATGCATTATTCGAGCCTCACCT
Source organism: Mercenaria mercenaria (assembly GCF_021730395.1). Lineage (NCBI taxonomy): Eukaryota > Metazoa > Mollusca > Bivalvia > Venerida > Veneridae > Mercenaria > Mercenaria mercenaria. Next base: position 12,633 of record NW_026460141.1, on the reverse strand, counting down.
TACTATGTGTGTCATAAATTTGATAAATGATCTGACTTATCATCTTAGTTTCAAGTTCTCACAGGTCATGAGTGGTCAGGTGGTCAGAATACAATATACATCGCATTGCGTTATTTCGGACTACAGCTTGTAAATCTAACATGCAGTTTCTCAGACTTTTATAGTGTCTTACCTACTATCTATAATGACACTGTGATGTTTGATGATTCTGTTTGACAATATGAATATTTCACTTTTTATAACGTTTTAAAAAGTCGTCTTAAATATTGTCATCGTTTTGTGCGACGTCCTGCCTTAAATGTCAAGGTCAGACAGGAATAAAAACATTTTTTTTATATTTTATGTTTATACTCGTATTTAGGATTTAGTAAAATTAAAACAGCTTTGTTGGTACTTTTTAAAACGGTTTAGTATTTGTCAGTAAGGTTAAATTGTCAGTCCTGTAAACGTTTGCTTGTTTGGACTATAATTTCATCAGTAATATTCTCTGTATTATTTTCAATACATGCATTCAGGTTTTTTCACAAATAGGGGAAAGATTGTATACCTATGGTTTTGGGGAAACAGCTTGGCATTTGAACAAAGCTTAAGGGGGATCAAGACCTGATGTAAAGTCTATGTTATGGACAAGTTCAAGATTCAAAGAAATTTTCTGCAAACGGACTCTTATTCATATGGAAACACTGTTTACGTATGTTTTTGAAAAATATAAAGCCCCCATTAACTTAATACAGTAATTGTTGCAGGAGTTAACAATATTCGAACTAAAAATGGTTAGCAGACATGCAAACCGTTCAAGACTCGTATCGTCTGCGACCTCAACAAGATAGAAGATATATTTGTTGTACAATTATATTTGATATTTCAAATAATGAACAATACACTTGAAATCACTGATATTTGTTTAGATTTAAAAGAAAAAATACTTCAAATTGTATTAAATATGAAAAAGACAACACAAACTATTCAGTCATTAATAATCATCTAACCTTTTTTCCATTGACTTAGGTTTCTTTATCAAGAAGCTCTTTTCGAAATAATATGCATGGATATACAAAACGCGAAAATCCCAGTTTGCAAGAAATGTTCTTCAAACTTTGTTTAGATAGAACAAAAGTATTCAACTTAGAAAAAATTGTTTATTTCAAAACTAATTGGTTTACATGTGCATAATGGTTTTCAACTGCTTTGTATTTAAGATTGATATATCTTTCACTTGTGAACGTCAGGTTTTATATTTTACATTTGCTTTAAACTAATTGAAAAATATTTCGATCTTAAACTAAAAAAACCCACCCCCATTGTCATTTTGGGTAGTCTACACATTTTTATGTGTTTGTTTTCACTTTTATTTTTCAAAAATATCTAAACCATTCTTTTTGAATATCATTCAGGCTCACTTTTACTGCATATCTAATAAGGTATTTCCTGCTTTGCGGAACTTGATATCTGTGTTTAATTTAATGTGTTTACCCATAACAATACAGTGATGTCACACAAAATGTTTTTTATCCAAAAATCAATAATCATATTGATTACTAATGACACTTTGAGTCACATCATTGCAAAATTATCTAAACGGATCGTCAATGTGTAAAACTGTTATTGTCAGACATGCGTTTAGTGTGTGTGAGGGAGGTCTTAATTAACCATGTTTAACGTTGTGATATTTGTACTTCTAGGTTTTAGGTTTTATACTTTATTAAAGTCTCTTCCAATACAGGGTCATAAAATACACAACACATATTAAACATACAATACACATGATTGGCAATTCTATGTCTAGAATGACAAGAGACTATAGATTAAAAATACATTACAAATTACACTATAAGAAATATCTTTACACATACATTACATAGTGCACCAAAATGCACATTTTATCATATCTGTATTTACACGATAAAAGATAGATAACCAATGCTAATCAAAATATAAGAACTGCCATAAAAATTTAGTAGTTAAGACACTGAAGAATGTAAATCGGGGCCCTAATGCGCTTGATAAGAAACATTTTAAAATACCATTCTATGTATTGTGACTGTTGTCTCATGCAGAGGTATGTACTTATTTATTTATTTGTTTATTTATTCATTCATGCATTCCAGCCTCGTATAATTACAATAAAATTATAGAACATAAAAATAACAGAAACTTACTGTTCACAGTTAAAAGAGACTAAGGTCATTACATGAATAAATCAGGATAAAAATGAGAAGCAATTGTTATACCAGAAATTCTATCCATAAGCCAAGTAGATCATGTGGAGAAAACACGGTTGTGTTTACCAAAAACGAAAAAATGAAATGTATGGCAATGTGTATTTTCACAACATATAAATGTTTAACGGAGTATCATTCCTTTGTTGTCTTACATTATCTGATGTATATTGCTATTAATCAAGGTCTTACGAATATTATGTTATTATGTTATTACATACACTGTGAAGAATTAAAATAATACAAATTATTTTATTTATAAATAATTTCTTTTATTTTTCTTGGAAAACCCGTTTCTGATGCGTTGCTATGCATTTGGTTATCCTCGGGACGTATCGTTAGGCGAACGTCTGGTTCCAATCAAGCATACTATACTTTATCGTCTAACACCGCTTAGCCGGGAACCAACCTAAAGTCATATAAATATCACGAAATCCGTGCAACTGCCACTTGGTTCAATACCGTTTAGCTGGACTCAACTAATTTAGCTTACGAACTCGGACTTCGTTTTCAAAGCTTACACACAATGCCACGTGGTCGAGGGAGATTTCGCAGGAGAGGAAACGGGCAAAACGCACACCATGAAGCACATATGAGGTTGCGTCGTCGGGACAGGCCAGCTGCCGACATAAATGCTGCAAATTTGGGTTGTAATGCACGCCAAAACAACGCTGAAAACGACAGACTGCGTCGTCGAGACCGGCAAGCTGCCGTCGTAAATGCCGCTGCAAATGTACGTGTAGAGGCCCTGGAGAACGATGGAGAGGCTGAAGTTGCTGTCCAAAATGCTGAAATCCAGACTGACCCACCACCGGAGGACCCTCGTGGCCAGAAAAGGACTGCAGATGACCTTGATGAAGATAGTAACGACCTGCTGCAGCCTGACTCGGGTAGGTCTCGTTTAATTGATTTTGATACTCTTATAAGGGATTCTGGGGTGTTGCCACCTGAGGTGGGCGGCGGGAGCTCTGTTGCACGTAGGCAAAATCAGCTCTTATCTCCGGCCGACGCAGGTTGTAACTCCACAAACTTCCCTTTATTCCAAAGTAACTCTCATAACCTTTCAAATTTACCGGATATGCGTCTAGCTGGGGACGATTTGGCTGCTCACGTCCCTTCCTCAATTAAACAACAAATTTGTAGGGGAGAGTACATAAATCTGGCTCTTCTTTTGAAAGGTGCCGTTGAACTATCAGAATTTTGTAGTGGCAATGTTCTAAGATTGGTCGGTCCCGATGGTCATATCGAATCTTCAAAAAAGGAATGTAAGGAGAAAATTAACTCGATCGAAAGATGGACTGATGCCTTTATTATCTATGCGTCCATTTATTTGTCCTCTCACTCGAACAAAATCTATGAGCTCCTTCATTACATGTTCACGATTCGTGAGTGTGCTACGCGTCAGGGGGGTTATGCTTGGAGGACCTATGATGAGCAGTTTCGCCTCCGCCAAGCTCTCACGCCTTCCCCTTGGTCAGTTATTAACAATGACCTCTGGTGGCGTTGTGTACAAGTGCGTAACAGCTCTAGGCCCTCGACCTCTTTCAGTTTCAAATGCAACGATTTCAATCAAGGTTCTTGCAGGTGGCCAAATTGCAGGTTTGCACATACATGTAAGCTGTGTAATGAGCCTCACCCTGCGATGACGTGTCCTAAGAAGCAGTCACAAAATATACCTCAAGGGAATAGCCAAACAACTTTTAACCAACCGTTTCGTACCCGTCCATATGCCCGCCCTTTCAGGGGTCAAGGCCGAGGTCAGCCTTCAAAATAGAATTACCCAGGTGCCACACAATTTAGACCTGTACAGTTTAGCGTTTTCGCCAATTAATATTTCAGCTTTAGAGAAAGGTCTAAAAACTTACGATCGAACTGAGGCAGCATTTTTAATTAATGGTTTCAAAAACGGATTTCACTGCAATATAGCGGTCCTCGTCAAGCTAGAGATTCGCCTAATCTTAAGTCTACAAACCTAAATCCAGATATTATACAAAAACAGATAAATACCGAAATCGAAGCTGGCAGGGTTGCAGGTCCTTTCAAGGTGCCACCTTTTCAAAATTTTATTGTTTCACCGATCGGCCTTGTGCCTAAGAAAACCCCAGGCGAGTTCAGAATGATTCACCATCTTTCGTACCCAAAAAATCAAAGTGTCAATGATTTCATCGATCCTAAGTTGTGCTCAGTTCAATATACAAATTTCGACGAAGCTGTCAAGTTAGTCCAACGTCTAGGTAGGCATTGTAAGTTATTTAAGGTAGACATAAAGAGTGCTTTTCGTCTAATACCGGTTTCTCCTGCTGACTTTGAACTGCTAGGCTTCCGTTTTAAAAATTTCCTCTATTTCGATAAATCTTTGCCATTCGGAGCTTCAGTAAGTTGCATCACTTTCGAACGTTTTGCTAGGTTTTTGGAATTTTTGGCCAAATCAAAAATGAAATCAACAGATTTGATACACTACTTAGATGATTTCCTCGGCGGGGCAGGAAACACTGAACTTTCTGCTTTGGCCTTACAGTCATTCAAACAGACTATGTTAGAATTACAGGTTCCATTGGCTGAGGACAAAACTGTCGGCCCGGCGGAGGTCCTCGTATATTTAGGCCTTGAACTTGATTCAGCTGAAATGTTGGTCAGAATACCGATCTCAAAAGTGCACGAAGTTATAAGTAAGATAAAAGACTTATTACGTAATCCTAAAACAACCTTGAAAGTGATGCAGTCCCTTATTGGCTCTTTGAACTTTTGTTGTCGCGCCATTGCAGTTGGTAGACCTTTCGTTCGCCGCCTGATAAACAGTACTTGTGGCCTTTCTAAGCCACATCATCATATTCGTATTAAGAAAGAAATCCGCCTCGATTTAGAAATGTGGTTAACATTCCTTGAACATTTTAATGGGATATCTGTCTTCCATGACCGTTACTGGGTCACAAACGAGGACGTTCAACTGTTTACAGATTCCGCGGGCGGCACAGGTTTTGGTATTTACTTTGGAGGTCAATGGTGTAACGCTAAATGGCCCGAATCATGGTACACAGCTGGGTTAACTTCAGACATTACAGTCTTGGAATTATTCCCTATTGTTGTTTCATTGTTTATTTGGGGTACAGAGCTAAAAAACAAGAAATTAAAGTTCAACTGTGATAATATCGCGGTGGTTCACATTCTAAATAAATTAACGTCGAAGTCAAACCTTGTCATGTGTTTGGTTAGATTTCTCGCATTAAGATGTTTACAGCTCAATATTCTTATAAAGGCTAACCACGTTGAAGGTCGTTTAAATAGCGTTTGTGACGCATTATCTCGATTTCAGCTGGAAAAATTCAGACAGTTAGCTCCAGAGGCAGACTCAGCTCCGCGCCGGGTACCAGCTTTCCTCTGGGATATCTTCAATTTAGAGCCGGGCAGCTATTACGGTCTGGAATAGCCTCTAATTCTCTCTCAACTTACCAAGTCGCATTTAGAACTTTCCAACAATTCAGACAGTCTTACGACTTAAATGCGTTATGGCCAGCTCCAATTAAACACATAATTATTTTCATGGCCCATTGTTTCGAGAAGGGCTTGTCGCCAAGGAGCATTTCAACATACATTTCTGGGTTAAACTATTACCACAAATTATATGGGTTTTATGAGATTACTAACAATTTTATAGTGAAGAAAGTATTAGAAGGCTGTCACAGAAATCGCACTTCTAAAGACAATAGGGCACCTATAACATGGAGCGTTTTAACTGACGTATGCTCCGCATTACCGCTCGTCACGATAAATCATTACGAATACATACTATTTTCCACTTTATTCGTATTTGCATATTACGGCTTATTCAGAGTTAGTGAACTAGTTGCACCAAGGCTAGGCACAAATAGTCAAATACAGCTGAGTGACGTATTTTGTACAAACAATAATACACACCTTATAATAAAACTTCGCTGTTTCAAAACTAATCAGCGTGGAAAACCAATTAGCATTAAGTTACCACGGGTAGATCACCAGCTTTGTCCCGTAAAAGCCTTTAGCAGCTTTTTGTCTATAAGGCAAAAATTCCAAGGGCCCCTATTTATTCACGCAAATGGTGTACCCGTCACAAGATCTCAGTTTTCGGGGGTTCTTGCTAAATGCATTGCCAGAACTAGATTTCGGTACGGCCACTACAGGTCTCATAGTTTCAGAATGGGGAGGGCAACTGATCTCGCGGCTTCAGGACTTCCTGCTGAAACAATTAGGAGAATGGGCCGCTGGTCCTCTGATTCATATAAAGTCTATATCAGATCTTAGTACATTTCTTTTTTATAAACTTACTAACTGACCTGCCGCACACTTGATCAAGGTTTAAATAGCCTTAGCATTTTGCAACGTACTTTGATAAAATTTATTTTTTTATAGACGTGTGGATATTGGGGGATTCGATCCCATACTGGGCAGGAGTTAGAGCCAGAACTACTGGAAAGCCAAACCTCCGCTTGCCAGGTAAGACCATTGCTTGGCGGGCGGTTAGAGGCCTGCGCTGGCAAACGCTCCGCAATTGTATTGAGGCTTCAGTATTATTAGCTTCTCCACCAAAGATCCTCGTAATCAACCTTGGAGGAAACGATTTGACTTCTCGATCTATTTTACAGATCAGAAACGTTATTGAGAGAGAAATAAAATACTTTAGAGCAGCTTTCCCTGACACAGTTATCATTTGGGTTGATATATTACCCAGACGCAAGTGGCAAGGAGCCCTTAAGTCTTGGAAAACTATTGAATTCAAGAGAAGGAGAATTAATCGTTGGGGTCGATACCTGGTTAGTTGTAAAGGTCGTTACGACTCTCTATCACACGACATTGATGTAGAGACTGAATTTTGGCTACGTGACGGGGTCCACCTCAATGACGTAGGATTAGAGTTCTATCTGGATGGCTTAAGGGATATACTGCTAAAAAACTTAAGTTAAAAAAAAAAAAAAAAAAATGTAGTTACAGTAAACATTCAAGAACATATATAGGCTAAACATCTTTTTCGACAAAACTGATGTTTAATCATTTCATATGTTGCAGTACCTTTTGTTCATTTAGTAATCATTTACTGCATTTGGGTTTCTACGCAGAATTTTGGGGGATAAATTTGTTAAAAAATTTATTGTGGCGGAAAATTCTGTCAGTCGAGGGTCGAGCTAGCCAGTCTTACAAAACGCGCCGTTATTAATGTTCAAATTCAGTATTTTTGCAGTAATCATAACGGTCGTGTTTGCTCAGTGATCGTCGTTGGGGCTCCGGCTTCATTCCCGTCGGTCATGGAGCAAAGGCGGCTGGTTTTCTTTATTGTAGCTGTATGTAATCGGGTTGATTTAATCTAGTAAACTGTTGCGTTTGCACAGTTTCCATGTTGCGTTTCTAGGTTTTGCCCATAAGGTGCTGGCAATCCTAGCTTGCTTGTACTGTTACGCTTGCCAAATGACGTGTCTTGGTTTTGTACTTAGGCGTCGCCTTATTCGTAACAGTATTGCCATTTGCTAAATGAATCCGCAACAGTATTCGCTTTTAGCTTAGTTAATTGCCGGTAATTCGTTGTAGGCTTGTTCTTCTCTCGGCTGATAGGATTTCTCTTCAGTTGACAGTTGCTTCGGCATTCCCTGTCATCTGTTAAGTGGCCAATATCTTCCATACTTCTATTAATAATTATGGCAGCTTACTACTAGTATTCATAAATATGACTATACAATGTGTAATGTTATCTTATCTTGGCTAGTAAAGGCCGTAATAAATTATTAAACTTACAGAATTTTGGTTTTGTGTTGTGTCAAGTTCTGACACAAAGGTATCACTTTATCAGCTTCTGTCCGTCAGTCCGCTCGCTCATATAAAGATCTGTCGTCAATATTTAAGGGGATGGACGTCAGTCCAGAAATAATTAGAGCGTCACAGGTTATGCTGTCGCCGTGGCGGCAACGTCCATTAAACATCAAATCTTACCGGTGTCTGTTGTCCATTTGTCATGTGGTTCTCGTCCGGTTTTCAGAATGATAAAATAATTGAAAAACACAAAAAGAAGAAAGTGAAGGAGATCCACTAATATTACATATGCAGTTTATTTAGATTCTGTCCAATAATAAATATAAAAGAACTCAGCCGGTTTCACTGCTTGTGCAGATCTTCAGGAGTGAAAATAACGTCAATAACGTTGCATATGAACGACGTCAAATGACGTCAAAATAAAGGGACGTTACTCTTGACTAGTTATTTGCATTTGTTAGTTATGTCTTGAATTAAGCTCTGGTTTAAATATATTGATAAGGAATTGTTCTTTTTCTTTTCTTAAAATCGCATTTGTAGATTAATAATAGTAATTTATACAATGGAAAGATCATAAATGATGGTTGTCTTTGTCCAGCATATGTGTCGATATGTTCACTGACATATAGCATTCGTGTGTTTTTGTCTCTTATCTGTTGACGGTGAACAGTAATTCGTTTGCGTAAAAAATCCCCTGTCTCACCAGTATATTCTTTCTGGCAGCCACAACATCTAATAACGTATATCAAATTTTGAACATCACAGGATAAAGTGTTTTTGATTGTGAATGAAATAACCATTCAACTCACCACAGTGGCAACATAATGGCACTTCAAACAACAAAGCTCCAACTAATAACGGAAGAAACTATAATTATATAACAAAAATCGGATAAATTTTCCTAATCAGACAGATGTAAATAATCAAAGTCCTTTTTTAGAACAAGCCTCATACCGCAACAGACCTTACTAGAAAGTCGTTCAACAACAAGGAAATCTGATATAAAGGTCATAAATATTTCCTCCAAAGCTTTAAATGATATTCAGTCTAAAAATTTAGAAAAGGGTTCTGACCGAGATCCATGAATATATGGTTACAACTGTGACCTCTAGAATGTAAGAAGCTTTTCCTTTGATTTGACCGTTTGACCTTGTTTTGACCCACCTGACCCAATTTCAAACTTAACCTAGAGATTATCAAGAAAAACATTCTGACCAAGTTTCATAAAGGTTTTTACAAATGTGGCCTCTAGAGTGTTAACAAGGCAGATGCTCACGAACGATGCATGACGCCAGACAATAACCGGTCAAAAAACCCATCCAAACACCAACTTTTCAGATATTTATCATATATGACAATATTGCGGTGTTTGGTGAATCAGTTCTCTATCTTTAGCCTGGGAAAATCTATTTTCTTGTTCTAATTTTGTTAAAACTTAAATACCTATTACAGCATCTTGCGATGTCCTGTCTTTAAATTCAAGGGCGAAAACGATTTAGTCAATGCACAATTTAAACTATGAACTTGTACGCACTCTTCACTTTTACATACGATCAGGTGTTTATAAAAAAAAATGTAGTTGTTAAAGTACAATTTTCATGTATTTGTATTTAGAACATATTTTTCATAACAGTCGAAATGACCATTTTTAAAACCGTCAAGGGATACGAAATGACCAAAATGGGGAAGAGTTGACTAGGGGATGAGTTGACTAGGGGACGAGTTGACTGTAAATCGTTTACGGGAGATCACTCTGTATCAGAGTTTAACTCTGCCGCCGGAGATTCAGGTTTATGACGTTTTACATGCTATTTCCACAGGAGCCTTGGAGTGGATTATATTGTCTAACAATATAGCTCAGAGCACCTGCACATCCCTTAAGAAAATATTATCTATTCCATAAAGAAATCTGCAGAGTTTTTCATCCACCACTCAAAATGTACAGTTTTAATCAGCTGTTAAATGGCCTTCACCCAAGATATATACAGGAAGTAAAGATGAAATCAATAACATAAAAAACACCTGACTATGCCAGCATATTTTTGAATGATAAGAAATTCATTTAGTTTTTTCTTTGTCCATTCAACATAAGTGCAATAGAGTTCTGCTTAAAGCGTTGTTAGGGGGCGTGAGAGGTGTTGCACATTTCATTACCTCTTATGAACAGACTCAGTCAAACCGAACTTATTCTTCTTGGTTGAATTCTTTGCTTCCTAAGGATCATTTTACAGATTTTATTAACCACCACAACATCAATCTTCAAGTGCCGTGTAGCGACTGTGAAAAAGTCTCCCCATACTTGGATTCAGTGTTGTTATATTTTCTGGACCTTTGGGATCATGGAGTCCATTCAACTTATGTGCAATAGAGTTCCACTTAAGCCGGTGCTGGGGGCGTGAGAGGTGTTGCACATTTCATTACTTCTCATGAACAGACTCAATCAAACTGAGTCTGCTATTATTCTTCTTGGTTGCATTCTTTGTTTCAAAAGGATCTTTTTACAGTTTTATTTGTGTATTTTTACTTTGAACTCTACAGTTACGGAGTCTATATGGTATCGGGAACAGGTGTATTATTCAGTCCCACGGGACAGCTAGAGATGGCCTTGTCACTGCTTGATCTGTTTTGTTTACTGGCATATTATGCGACTTTACAGTGTCAAGAAATGACAAATATGGACACCGTCGTTTTTGATTTTGCGGCAAGGGTTAGTCCTTGTTAAAAAGGTTTTAATCATCACTTAAAAAAAAAACGAAAAGAAAAAAATGTTGGCTGTCTTTTATCATGGTCGATCGGGATACCGGAAAATCTATTTTTTGCATAAGCCAACCATACGAAGCTGTTTAAATATATATTTATTTCATATTCTAACACGACAAGCAAACAACCTTCATACATGTAGAGCAAAATCTATCTCGGGTAATTCTGCAATAAACCACTCGCGTGCAACGACGTCATCCTATCCGGCCTTCGTGATATATTCTTACGCATAAGAACTCAAAACTCGGGTTATTCTACGATAAACCGCGTTTGGGAACTTATCATTTCTTAATTTGAATACATAAACAATACTACATACAGTTTATGTTAACATAAAATCAACATGTTTATGTGTATTAACAGGTTAAAAAATGCACGCGCTGTATATATTCATGGCTGAATACGGTAAACAATTAGCTGTCAGTGAATAACATCTAATTATGAAATAGCTCTGCATACACAATTAATTAATATATTTAATAAAGTTAAATATATTATTTAATAAAGTTAAATATATTCAATGAGAGTTTTTTTACATTTGAAGTAAATATTTAAATGTAAGATATTTAAGTGAAAGAAGCCATGCATGGTTATCTTCAATGAGTAGTAATTCCTCAAGTGAGGAAGCCATCCAGGTTACTTATGGAAGTTCAGTGGTGCAAGGTGGAGTGCCTATGGTCTTTCTCCACCATTTAGACCAAAAATTTGAGCAAATGAGCTAAACTGATGGTTATCTTCAATGAGTAGTAATTCCTCAAGTGAGGAAGCCATCCAGGTTACTTATGGAAGTTCAGTGGAGCCAGGTGGAGTGCCTATGGTCTTTCTCCACCATTTAGACCAAAAAATTGAGCAAATGAGCTAAACTGTGTCAAAATCACTTTGATAAAAGCATTCATTGACCGTTTCCAATTTTCCGTGTCAATGATTATTGCAACTCATATTCAAGCCATCGATAGTATTCGAGTATAATTTTGTTTAAAACCTGCAGAGGTATTGGACCGGCACATAAAGACTATGCTCTTCTATCTGTTATTGTGACGCAATGTAAGGACACCCATTTTTAGATTTTATCTTATTTTTTGCCAACAAGAGTTAAAAGGTTATACGTAAGTTCATTTTCCAATATAAAACAGTTGCAATACCTATAATAAGCAGAATGTCTGTTTCAGAGATTCAGCCAAGTGATAATCAGCAAATATGCTTACCGTTCAATGCTTATATCATCTGGGACCGAAGCAATGAGGAAGATACATTTGATGTTCAAGTACATTATGTTCTACAAATTATAGACAATACACCTGAAGGAACCAGTATTCGTTTGGACACGGTAGATGAAAAGTTAAGAAATGTAATGGACACTATTAAAGTAAACGGCCAAAAGCAAGACTGGATTCACAGTACAACCAATGTTACTCAAAGACTATCCGAATACAATATAATTTCATACAACTCTTTAAAGGAAGCCATATTAAGTAACTTTCAGAAAAATGAGACAGTAGCTGAAGAGATAGTTTTCATTTGTTAATGACAAGTCAGAGATAGATGACGAAGAAAGGGCATTTAGGGAATTGAAGAGGAAAAAGGTGTTTGTCGTATTTCATGGAACCAAAAGTCAAGCATCTAAATTCTGGACAAATCCCGCGACGGATAAACACCATGTACTTAAACCAAACGAAAATATTGACGAGAATAAAGATGCCTTTCTAAACCTATCATGTCGAGGTAATAGCTAAGTATTGCTACTTTTATGTATAACTTATATTTGTTCTTTTCGTTTTTTCCATATTTTGTAAAAATACACAAAATACATCAACCGGTTTCTGTTTGATAGATTTCCATAAAGAAATCAATACCGTAACAGCATTTTTCAAAATCGATC